>NW_007727859.1:154024-174852 GCF_000696425.1 Galeopterus variegatus | reverse complement strand
TGTGAGGTAAGGATTAAAGTTCTTTTTTTTTTTTTTTTTTTTTTTTTTTTCCAGCATTTTTTTTTGAAAAGATTAAACTTTCTTCATTGAACAGCCTTAATACTCATTGAAAATTAATTGACCATGTATGTGTAGGTCTTTTTCTGGTCTAATTTGTCCTATTGATCTATATGTCTATCTTTACCTAATACCCCACTTTCTTGATTAATGCAGCATTTAATTTTACTATCAGTAAAAACTTCTTTAATCAAAGTCCAATATTCAGCTTAAAAATACGTTTTGATATTAAGTAATATAATTCCTTCAACTTGGTTCTTTTCCAGAGATGTTAGCTATTATAGGTCCTTTGCATTTCCATATGAATTTTAGAATTGGCTTGTCAATTTCTACAAAAGGATCCTATTAGTATTTTTTATTGGGATTACACTGAATCTATAGACAAATTTGGGGAGAATCTATATCTTAACAATATTCAATCTTCTAATCCATGAACATGTTTGCTACCCAAATGGTTTAACCCAACCTCATCCTTGTCAGGCCATGGTTGCTACAATTGTGCATACATACTTATCAATGGAAATGGAAGCAGCAAGAGGAATGTCAGTAAATCTGAGTTCCAGATATATCCCTGCTGTTCCCCTTGCATAACAGAACCCTACTTTCTCATGATTATCAGGTTTAGTTACTTCTGCCAGGAGAGTAACTTTTTTCTTCAGCTGCTGGCATACTGGCATGTGGAGCCCAACATGACTAAATGATAACCATAGTTTTAGGTTTAGTAGAACTTTATTTGTGTCTCTGGTAGGAGCATATCCCCCAATACCACTAAACATCAGGACCTCCCATCCAGCAGAGTCTAAAGTTGTGGGGGCAGGAAACACACATTTTCCAAGTTGCTCATTGGAGTGATGGTGAGAAGTACCACTCCTACCTCCACACCTTGGTTCTTGGGCCCATGCATTCTAGCTGCACCTTTAAGAGATCATTCTAGCATCTGTCAGGTCAACAGTTTTCAGGTAACACAGTATACAGTAGTACTAGTACATCCTATGGTAATGTGATCATTGTTACAGATAATTTTCTATAAAATGAGTGCCAGGTTGATAGATCAGATACTCTGCAAGCCCTCACCAATGCACTGCAGGCAGGGAAGACAAACCCATACCCAGAATTCATGCCAATCCCCATATGAACAAATCACAGCCACTCCAGAGCAGAAGGGTCCTCCAATGTGATTAACTTGCCACCAGCTGTGGTGAAAGGAAGCCCATATTATTGGGCCATGCATAACCTGTATCCCTGCCACTATGGTACTCTACTCATGATCAATTGTGCAAGCACTCAAGTGGCCTAAAACAGAAGCTGACTTACATCTACAGGAGGGTCATCCTGCCCACCATGTTGCTGATTTCTCCTCTACGTTGGATGCTGTCTCATGGGCAATAACACGAGACACAAAGACCCACACACTTCGTCTCCACTCTCATAGGTCCACCCGCATGCCTCTTCTGAAGCACATCTCCTTATCTCTGACCTCTCAAGTTGGCTACTTCCAGGCCCCCGACCAACCAACTCAGGCATTCGCCACTGCCAAGGAATCCATACCTGTTCTTATTTCTCCCTCCACACCAAGTTGATGGCCAGGTCTACTGCTTGAAGTTGTTCCCCCTGGGAGAATTACTCTCTCACCACTGTCTTTCACCCTGGGTGGAACCAGAGGACAGCAGCAGTCCATTTTTGGTTCACTCCACCTTCTACTGACCCATCCATGAACAAAGTCTGAGTTTTTCTTATTTTGGCTGGTCATAAGGAACCCCCAAAAGGTTACTGGTCTGAGCTGAGGGAGAGATATTGATGTACAGAGATAGGTAAGGATCAGGTCTCATGATGAGTTTTTCTTATTTTGGCTGGTCATAAGGAACCCCCAAAAGGTTACTGGTCTGAGCTGAGAGAGAGATATTGATGTACAGAGATAGGTAAGGATCAGGTCTCATGGTCATGAAACTTACTTGTGCCTTTTGCATCTGCTCATATTCATGACTATATCACTTTGAAATTGGTGGGGCTGGCGATTCCTAGATCATGTGGGCAGGGACCCTTTTACCTTAACCTGAACATATGTAGAGCTCTCTTTTGCTCTGGGTCCTGCTAAAACCTGACAGTTTTCAAGCCACTCAGTGAGTGGATCAGAGTAGAATTCCTAAGTGTGGTATATGCTGTTGTCTAAATCTAACCCCTTCCCACCCCCCCAAAAAAGCCTACCAGATACTGTGATCTTTTCCAGTGGTAGGAGATGCAAGGTGCAACAACTGATTGTAGTCCGTCGTATGAGTATACCACAATATGTTTATCCATTCTCTTGTAGCTTACATCTTTCTCATATGAAAAAGATATAAGCATCTTGTATGTTTTGTGAATGAATTTTTAAAAAAATATTTTGGGAAAATACGTAACAGTGGAGTTGCTGAGCCATAGGACAAATGTAGACTTAACTTTATAAGTGTTCCCCAAAGTGGTTGTACCATTTTATGCTCTCACCAGCAAGAGTTCCAGTTGCTCTGTGTCCTCTCCGTCATTTGGTGTTTTAGTCTTTTCTATTCTAGTATGTGTAAAGTGGTATCCCATTATAGTTTTAATTTGCATTGCCCTGATGACTATTAATGAATATCTTTTCATGTGTTTATTTTATTTTATTTTTTAAAGCTTACAGCACTCCGGGGCTGGCCCGGTGGCGCACTGGATAGTGCGCCGCTTGGGAAGTGCGGTGGCGCTCCCACCCGAGGGTTTGGATCCCACATACAGACCGGTTCCCGCTCGCTGGCTGAGCGAGGCGCGGGAGCAACACCGAGGCTTGCAATCCCGTTGCCGGTCCCCAGTCCGGTACGGGGGCAACACTGAGGGTTGCGATCTGTTGCCGGACACGGAAAAAGACAAAAGACAAAAAAAAAAAAAAAAGCTTACAGCACTCCGTATTCCCAAGCAGTCTCCCATCAAAGTATTAACCAGGCTTGACCCTGTTTAGCTTCCAAGATCAGATAAGATCGGGCACATTCAGTGTGGTATTTCCATAGATTCATGTGTTTATTGACCATTTGTCTGTATATCTTCTTTTGTGAAGCTTCTGTTCAATTCTTTTTCCTGTTTTTAGTGGGTTGTTTGTCTTTTTATCATTGATTAGTAGAAGTTCTTTATATATCCTGGATACAAGTAGTTTCTTGATGTATGTGTTACAAATATTTTTTTCCTGTCGCCTATCTAGTCATTTTGTTAATAAGTCCCAGAAAGAACATATGGAAAACGTGAAGTACAGGTAATTAAGAGATAATGGGTATGAATTTTTCACAACTGATGAAAAACATCAATCCACAGATCCAGGAAACATAATTTATCCCAAGGAGTTTAAGTAGAAATAAATCTATGCCTAGACAGATTCTAGTGGAACTGTAGAATATCAAAGACAAAGAGGAGACCTTAAAATCAGCCAGAAGGGAAGGACCAGTTTCCAACAAATAATAGAATAATAGCAAATTTCTCAACACAGCAAAGAAAGCCACAAAACAAGGGAGTGATATCTGTAAAGTTTTGGGAGAAAATAACCATCTAGAATAATGTACTCACCAAAATTATCTTTCAAAAATGAAGATGGAAGGGCCGGCCCGGTGGCGCACTGCTACAGTGCGCTGCTTGGGAGCATGGCAGCGCTCCCGCCGAGGGTTCGGATCCCACATACAGACCGGTTCCCGCTCACTGGCTGAGCGAGGGGCGGGCGCAGCACTGAGGGTTGCAATCCCGTTGCCGGTCCCAGTCCGGTACGGGCGCGACACTGAGGGTTGCGAAAAAAGACACGAAAAAAGACAAAAAGGAAAAAGAAAATGAAGATGGAATAAATCCATTTGCAGATAAACAAAAACTGAAGGAGTTTCATAGCAGGAAATCTGCTCAAGGACCTTCTAAAAGATTTCAAGAGAAAGTAAAATTATCCTAGAAGACAATTCACGCTGCAGGAAGAAGTGATGAACTTGCTGGTTAGCTCAGCTGGTTAGAGCATGGTGTTGATAACACCAAGGTCTGGGGCTCAATCCCTGTATTGTTTAGCAAAAAAAAGAAGAAGATGATGATGAACTAAAAAGTGGCAAACATAGTTAAATTCAAATAAACATGGTTGGTTGGTGAGTTCCGGTCAAGATGGCAGAATACAGTCTCCAGCATCACTCTCTCCCACAAATCAACAAATTTACAACTATAAAAATGTAACAATGGGGGCCGGCCCAGTGGCTCACTCGGGAGAGTGCGGTGCTGATAACACCAAGGCCCTGGGTTCGGATCCCATATAGGGATGGCCGGTTAGCTCACTGGCTGGGCGTGGTGCTGACAACACCAAGTCAAGGGTTAAGATCCCCTTACCGGTCATCTTTTAAAAAAAAAAAAAATGTAACAACAGCCAAGGCGGGTCTACTGGAGCTCAGGGGAAGAGGAGGAGAGACCTACGGAGTACATAGGACAGTCAAGACATTGTTTCATATTAAGACTTTATTAAATATGCATGTTCAATATTGTCATCTCAATAGATATAGATAAGGCATTTGACAAAATCTAATAATCATGGCAGAAGCTCTCAGCAAACTGGGAATAGAAAGAAACTTCCTCAACCTGATTAGTGGCATCTATAAAAAACCTGCAGCTAACATCTTACTTAATGGTGAAAGAGAATGTTTTCCTTGTAAGATGTGGAAAAAGAAAAGGATATCCACTGTTACTACTTTTATGTTCGATTTGTACTAGAGGTTCTAGCCGGTGCAATAAAGTACAAAAAAAAAAAAAAAAGGAATTAAAAGGCATCCAGATTGGAAAGGAAAAAGCAAAGCTGCCTTTGTTTACAGGCGACATGATCATCTACATAGAAAATCCTAAGGAATTTTTTTTTAAGTACAAGAATTAATATGAGTTTAGCAAGGTTGCAGGATGCAATATTCAAAAATAAATTATATCTCTATATAATAGCAACTAACTATCAGGAATTAAATTTTTAAAAATATTTAAAATGAGATAAAAGTATTGAATACTTAGTATAAATTTGACAAAAATTGTGCAAGACCTCTTCACTGAGAACTACAAAACATTGCATTGAGAAATTAAAGAATACCTAAATAAGTGTAGAGATTTCCTTAGAGCATGGATTAGGAGACTTAATATTGTTAAGAATGTCACTTCTCCCCAAATTGAGCTATAGATTCAAAGGTTTTTTATAGACATTGACAAGCTGATTCTAGCACTTATGAGACATATTTTAGTGCTGCAGTAATCAAGACTCCATGGTACCGGCATAAAGATAACCATATGGGCGAATACAAGAGAATAGAAAGTCCAGAAGCACCCCCCACATATATATTGTCGATTGCTTTTCAGCTATGGTGCCAAGGCGATTCAGTGGGGAAAGATCAATTTCTTTCAACAAACAGTGCTGAAACAATTGGATAGCTACATACCTGTATTAGTCTGTTTTTGTAGCTTATAACAAAATACTTGGAGCTGGGTAATTTATAAGAAAACAAAATTTACTGCTTACAGTTTTTGAGGCTGGGAAGTCCAAAGTCCATCTGGTGGTGGTGACAGCGAACCAGGGGTCTCACACTGCAAGATGGTGGGAGCAGAGAGCAGAGGGAGACGGACTCTCCTCTTCTTTTAAAGCCCTCAGAACCACACTCCTGACCACCATTTTTAATCCATTCACTACTGCACCATCCTACAATCCAATCACCTCTTCAAGGCTCCACCTTTCAATTACCATAAGAGGATTTCCCACCCACTTAACAGTCACAGTGGGGGCTAAGTTCCTAATACATAAAACCTGGGGGACACAATTCAAGCTTCACCAAGTTTGGGGGGACATAACTCAATACACTACAATTTCAAAAATTGGAGAAAGAGCTTGTGGATAGTGAATACGTGGGGGGCTTGCACATCCACACGTGGGGAGGGTGGCGCACCCTGACTCCACAGGGGCAGAAGCTCCTGCACTTGGGACGCTTCCAGACCTTGCCCTAGGTATCTCTTCACCTGCCTGTTTATTTGTATCCTTTAAAATATCCTTCGTAATTGACATAATTCGGATATGTCTGTCTCCCCCAAGCTCCTGTTGAAATCTGATCCCCAATGTGGCAATGTGGGGAGGTGGGACCTAGTGGGAAGTGTTTGGGTCATGGGCGAGATCACTTATGAATAGATTAATGCCCTACCAGGAGATGGGGGAATGGATATGCTCCTGCAAGAGGGGGGTTTAAAAAGAGCCTGGCACCTCCTCTCTCTCTCTCTCTCTCTCTCTCTCTCTCTCTCTCTCGCTTCCTTTTGTGCCATGTGGCTGGCTGCCCTGTTGTTTTCCGCCATGAGTAGAAGCAGCCTGAGGCTGGCACCAGATGCAGCTGTCCCAGAATTGTGAGCCAAATAAACCTCTTTCCTTTATAAATTCCCCAGTCTGGGTGGAGGACACCCAGCTGGTGCCCGCTGCAGCATTGATTCCTTGCTTAGTGGAGGGGGAGAAACCCCCACATTTGGACACGGAGGTCTTCTGTGTTGAGTGTGGTGTGAGAACAGAGGAATAACTGTTTTGTTTTTTCCATAGTCGGGACAAATCATATCTGAATGCTACACTATGAAGCTATTAAAAGGAATGAGGCAGATCTGTATGTACTGATATGGAGCAATCCACAGATAAGTGGAGCAAAGGAAAGCGTGAAGGAGTAGCCTATGACAGCGTGCACGTGTGTGCGCGCACGCGTGTGCACGTGTGTGTGTTCTTTGATAACATGTACACCTCGTATTGTTTAATTTTGCTACTGTAACAAAATACCATAAATCTAGTGGCTTAAAACAATATGGGTTTATTCTCATGCAGTTCTGTAGTTCGACAGTCTGTAATCATTCTCACTGGTTCCTTCTGGTGGCCCTAAGGGGACAATCTGTTTCCTTGCCCTTCTCAGCTTCTGGTGGCCGCCTGTATTCCTCGGCTTGTGGGCCCTGCCTCCATCCCTGAAGCACATCACTCCAATCTCTGCTTCCATCGTCACATTGCTGCCATCTCCCCATTGACCATCCTGCCTCTATCCTACAAGGGCCTCTGTGATTGCACTGGGCCCGCCTGGACAACCCAGGGTGATCAATCTCCCCATGTCAAGATCCTTAACTTAATTCTATCTGCAGCATCCCTTCTGGTGTGTAGGATAGCGTATTCACGGACCATGGGGATTAGGATGTGGATATTTGGGGGGACCTTGTTCAGCCTCCCAGAGACATGTTCTTGTGTACTCTGTCTCTGGAAGAAAAAGAAACTGCTAATGGTAGTTGCCTCTGGAGATAGGAATGGGGATGGGGGATGGGCTAAGGGGCAAGGGACTTATGCTTTACTCTACACCCTTTGTACTTTCTGAGTTTGTGTGTTTGTATTCATTTTAAAAACAATGACATATGCTCAGTGTGGAGATTTTAGAAATTGCAAAAAAAAGAGATACAAATATTAATGATAATTTAACTACCCAAACTCAACCACTGTTAATATTTTTGGTGTATCTCCTCATATTGTTTTTTCTATTCACAGTTACGTCTGTGGCAGACAGAATAATGGCTTTCCAGGGATGTCCAAATCCCTGTCCCCAGGACCTGTGAGTGCGTCACCTTCCATGCCAGAGGGGGTTTTGCAGATGTGATTAAGGATCTTGAGTTGGGAAAATTATCCTGGATTATCTGGGTGGGCCCTTATAAGAGGGAAGCAGGGGGTCAGACAGAGAAAAGATAATGTGGCAATGGACACAGTGGTCTAGCAATGTGACCAGGAGACAAGGAATGGGGGTCATCTCTAGTGGCTGGAAAAGTCAAGGACTTAATTCTGCCTTGGCGCCTTCAGAAGGAATGCAGCCCTACCTACCCATTCTGGACTTCTGACCTCCAGAACTATAAGAGAATCATTTTGTGCCATTTTGGGCTACTAAGATAATGGTAAGTTGTTCCAGCAGTGTTAGAGTACTAATGCAGTGTCTCTAAGTCATAAGCATTTCCCCACATGCTTAAATATTTTTTGTGAACACTGTAATGGCTCTTTAACGTTATTGTTCATTTATTTGCCTTCTCTTCCAGACTGGAAGTTGTGCAAGGGTGGGGCCATTTACGTCTTGATCACCATTATATAATTCCCACAGTGGGCCCTTAATAGTTATTCATCTTATGAATCAATGAATATACCATAATTTATGTAATCATTATTTTATCTTGGACATTAAAATTATTTCCAATGGTTTACTTTTTTTTTAAGTGCCTGTTGCCATAAATAGCTGGTAATAATAATAAGCTTTCAAGTGCTTTACATCCGTTATCTCAATTTAATCCTTACAAGAACCTCATAAGTAAATGTTATTATCATTTCCCTTGCCCAAGGTCACATAGTAAGTGGCAGAAACCCAAATTTTTCAGGCTCCAGATCCAACACTCAACTACTACAACTCTACAGCCTCATCAAAAATTAGAACAGACTGTTTGTGCTGATTTTGATGGCTTCTCTTTTTACTAAATCACATGTATCGAACATCTCCCCATATCATTACAAATTTTACTATCATTTAAAAATGTTACTTAGACCTGGCCCTATGGCTTAGTTGGTTAAAGCACCTGTCTCGTAAAAATGTTACTTAGTATTCTATTGTATTTATCTACCATAACTTATTACTAAATATTTTAGATTATTTCCATTGTAAATTTAATCAAATTTGTTTCCACTCTTCATATGGAAAATTTCAAATATACACAAAAGTAGAGAGAATAGCATAAAAAACTCCTAGGCGCCCACACCCAGCTTCAACACTTATTAACATATGGCCAATCTGGGCCGGCCCGGTGGCGCACTGCTACAGTGCGCTGCTTGGGAAGCGCGGCGTCGCTCCCACCGAGGGTTCGGATCCCACATACAGACCGGCCGCTCACTGGCTGAGCGAGGAGCGGGGGCAACACGGAGGGTTGCGATCCCGTAGTCGGTCCCGGTCCGGTATGGGCGCAACACTGAGGGTTGCGATCCGTTGCCAGTCACGAAAAAAAAAAAAGACAAAAAAAAAAAAAGACAAAAAAAAACATATGGCCAATCTGTTTTGTCTATACCCCTCGTCCAGTACCTTCCCCTGGGGACTAGATTACTTTGAAGCAAATTCTCAGACATCATATCATTTCACCTGCAAGTACTTTAGCATTAAACACATTTTTATACCATAAAATTGCCTGTCACCTGAGTTATTTCCCTAAAAAACAAATCGGATCATATACTCAATAAAGATTTGTTGACTGGAAAAAAAATCTTGGAAAAAAGAAAAAGAATGAAACTTGCCCTTACTTCACACCATGTGCAAAAGTTAACTTGAAATGGATCATAGACCTAAATGTAAGGACTAAACCTATAAGACATCTAGAAGAAAACATGGGAGAAACTCGTAATAATCTTGGGATTGGCAAAGATTTTTAAAACATGACACGAAAATCATAAAATATAAGACTTAAAAATCAACAAATTGCACTTCAGCAAAAATAAAAATTTTTGTTCTGAAAATAGTACTGTTACGAAAATGAATAGGCAAGATACAGACCAGGAGGAAACATTTCCAAAACATACATCCAACAAAGGACTTAGGTTGAGAGCACATAAAACCACTTATAATTCAAAAAAGTCCACCCAATTCTTTTTAAAGGCAAACATTTCAAAAGACATTTCATCAAAGAAGATACATGGGTAGCAAATAAGCGTATGAAAAGATTCTCAAAAAATGTCTGGCAAGACTTATCCAGAAAAAGAGAAAGTGCTAATAACTAGCATGATGAATGAAAAGGGAAATGTAACTATAGATATAGCAGACATCAAAAAGGTAATAAAGAGAATTTTCATCAACTTAATGCCAATAAATTTGAAAACCTAGTGTTATGGTCTGAATGTTTGTGTCCCTCAAAATTCATGTGTTGAAACCTAACCCCCAAGGTGATCGTATTAAGAAATGGGGTCTTTAATACCAGATGATTAGGTCCTGAGTGCTCCACCCTTATGAATGGGATTAGTGTCCTCATAAAAGAGGCTTGAGGGGGCCGGCCCGGTGGCACACTGCTACAGTGCGCCACTTGGGAGCGTGGTGGCGCTCCCGCCAAGGGTTCAGATCCCACATGCAGACCGGTTCCCGCTCACTGGCTGAGCGAGGTGCGGGAGCAGCACCGAGGGTTGCGATCCCGTTGCCGGTCCTGGTCCGGTGCGGGGGCGACACTGAGGGTTGCGATCCGTTGCCAGACACGGAAAAAGACAAAAAAAAAAGAGTCTTGAGGGAGCCCTTTTGCCCCTTCCCCCATGTGAGAATACAGCATGAAGGCACCATCTTGGAGGTAGAAAACAAGCCCTAATCAGACACTGAGTCTGCAGCTGCCTTGATCTTGGACTTTCCAGCCTCCCAGAACTGTGAGCAATAAACTTCCATGGTTTATAAATGACCCAGTCTAAAGTATTTTGTTATAGCAGCCTAAACAGACTAAGACACCCAGATAAAATGAATACATTTCTAAAAATATAAAACTTTTCAAACTTGACTCAAGTAAAATGGAATAGTCCTATAAATACTAAATATTTGTATGTATTAAATAAACTGAAGTATTAATTGAAATTTTCTCACAAAGAGGTTCTTCTTTTAAAAAATTTTTATCTATAAAGTTACATAATTATGTATTTATGAGTAAAATGATATAAGGTCTAGTTTAATGCTCTAACCTCCCCCCCAAAAAAAGTGGAGGGGAGAGAGGAAACTGATATAAACTGAATGATGGGTACGTGTGGGTTATTATACCATCCTTTCTGATATTGAATATGTTTCAAAATGTTCATAATGAAAAAATAAATAAATAAAATAACAGTTTTCCATGAAGAAAGCAACAACCTCAGGCAGTTTTACTAAACTTTTAAGGAAGAAATCAGTACAAACTTGTATGAGCTCTTCCAGAGAATAGCAAAGAAGGAATTTTTCCTCAAAGCATTCCATAAGGCTGGTACAATTTTGATACCAAAATTAGACAAGGTCAGTATTCTTTTTAAAAAGAAAACTACAGCCATTTTTTTACAAATATAGTTGCAAAAATAAAACTCTTCTCCTAAAATGTCAATGTATCAAATTCAACAATGTGATAACACACTGTGACCAAGTTTTTTTTTTAACTTTATTTATTTAATTAATTTTATTTTATTTTTATTGTAACATAGTCTATTGTACATATCTCTGGGGTACAGAGTTGAATATCAATACTTATGAATATCAAAATTAGAATAATTATTATACACAATAATATACTCTATCATTGCTGTTCGTGGCCCTTTACCAATTCCCCCCTCCCCCTCCCTTCCCGCTTCTAGTAACCTCAGTTCTCCTTTTGAAAGTTCTGTGTATTATTGTGAATGCTGTATGTTTCTTTCTTTCTTTTATTTATATGTTTATTATTTTAGCTCCCACTTATGAGTGAGAATGTACAGAATTTCTCTTTCTGTGCCTGGCTTATTTCACTTAATATGATTTTCTCTAAGTTCACTCATGTTGCTGCAAATGGCAATATTTCATTCTTTTTTATGGCAGAGTAATATTCCATTGTGTAGATACACCATAGTTTCCTTATCTAGTCCTCTGATGATGGACATTTAGCTTGGTTCCAACTCTTGGCTATTGTAAATAGAGCTGTGATAAACGTGGGGGTGCAGGTATCTCTTTGCCATAATGCTTTCCATTCCTTTGGTATATACCCAGCAGTGGGATTCCTGGATTTCTATCTGTAGTTGTTTAAGGAATCTCCATACTGTTTTCCACAATGGCTGCACCAATTTACAGTTCCACCAACAGTGTAGGGGGGTTCCCCTTTCTCTGTGTCCTCGCCAGCATTTGTTATTCTCTGTCTTTTTGATAATAGCCAGCCTAACTGGGGTGAGATGATATCTTAATGTGGTTTTGATCTTCATTTCCCTGATGCTGAGTGATGTTGAGCATTTTTTCACGTTTCTATTGGCCATTCGTATATCTTCCTTTGAGAAATGCCTATTCAGTTCTTTTGCCCATTTTTTAATCAGGTTATTTGGTTTTTTACTGTTAAGTTGTTTGAGTTCCTTGTATATTCTGGATATTAATCCTTTGTCAGACGTATAGTTTGCAAATATTTTCTCCTACTCTGTAAGTGGTCTTTTCACTTTTTAATTGTTTCTATGACCAAGTTTTTCATCCCAAGAATATAAAGTGGTTTACTATGCTGAAATCTAAGTCGTTTTCTACATTAACAGATAAGGAAGAAAAACCATATAATGTTCTCTGTAGATGCAAGAAAAGCATTTGATAAAAATCAACACCCATTTCATCATAAACGTTCTTAGTAAACTAGCACTAGAAAGGAATTTTCTTAACCTGATAATGGATATGTACCAAAAAAATTACAACAAACATCATGGTAATGGAGTTTACTTACATGGGTGCTTCCCATGTAAATGGGAAAAGGCTGTTAGTGTATTCTTTAAATCAGACACATATCTATTAAAATCAGGAGTATGATCATTAAATCAGGAATAAGACTCTTGTAGTAGATTGAGTACAATAAAGGCCCCAATTCTTTCCTTCTTTGTAGCCACACCCCTTGCAATGTGGCTTTGTAGCTTCTTCCATCAAGGGGCAGAATCTATTTCCCACACTTGAATCTGGACTGGACTTACGACTCCAGGACTGGAAGAGGAAGAAGGGACTTCCTTTTATTTGGTGGACCAGCTGGCCAGTATGGGGATCTGGACCCCTGACCTTGGTGCTATAATACCACACTCTAACCAACTAAGCTAACTGGCCAGCCCTTCCTCCCATCTTTCTAGGACTGTCCTGTGTGCACCTCTGCCATGCTTATTCACCCAGGCAGCAGCAATTCCTTCTTGTAGCAGCTGCTGGATTCAGTTTGTTTCAGGCCCAAGGAGTCCTCCTCTGTGCTCAGAAACACCAGTACCAGCCGAGCAGTGATCCCTGCTCACAGGTCTGAGTTTCAGCTCCCAGGAACTCTCCCCTAAGTTTCTTAAGTTTTGGTAAATTCTGACTTCTTTTTTTTTGTTCCCCAGCCCTAACGACAGTCACTGCTTCTGCAGTTACTACCTCCCTGATACCAAAGAATTCTCCTTTTATCTTTTCATTTACCTAGTTGTGGGGAAAATAGGATAATTTAGTCAGGCTCCCTCAGCTTAGGTCTGGTTGGGGGTTGTGCAGCACATTTCTTTGTAAACAAGTTGTGTGTGGGTGGCGTTAGTGTGCACTTGCACCAATGTATCTTTTTAGTTTTGTTGCTATTGTGTGTTCTTAAGTTTGTGAAGCAGGCTGGCCGGCAGAGAGCTCACGTCTAAAAATAGAGCATGTTTACTCTGCTGGCAGCTGCTCAGTTTCAGTTTTTCTTTGGACTTTGCCAGTAGCAGTTGAGTTTCTGAGCTTCTCTTTGGACTGCCTAGCTATTAGACGTGTGCGTGCTGAATAAAGACTATTCCTTCTTCAACCAAGGCTCCAAGGACCTTTTTGTCCAGCTACCTAGCTCATAGACCTGTGTGTGAAGGCTTCGTGAACAGGCTCAAGAGGTCTGTGAGCTCCAGACCCAGCCCTAGCTCTACACTAGTCAACAACTTTCTACCTAGTTAATACTTTTTATTTTAACAATTTAATATAAAAAACTAGATAGAAAGTATGAACAAATCATACTGTTCAAATAACTAAGTATGATTTCTGTCCCCTGCTGGACCCAGAGCAATACACAACAAAGCATCATTGAGCCCAGGAAAGAAGAACAAAAATTGTGCTATGAGAATGGTTAGCCACATGGGGAAAAAATGGGGGGTGTGTGGTGAATACAAAGATCTATTTCAGATGAATTAACAACCTACAAGTCAAAGCAAGATATTCAAACTTTTAGAAGAGGCCTGGCCATTTAGTTCGGTTGCTTAGAGCTGGTGCTGATAACACTGAGGCCAAGGGTTCAGATCCCTCTACCAGCCAGCTGCCACAAAATAAAAACTTTTTGAAGAAAATACAGTAATAGTCTTTCTGATGTTGATTAGAAAGGATTCCTGTAGAAGATACAAAAATTCATTTAAAAAGTAATACATTTTGGGCTGGCCCGGTGGCGCACTGCTACAGTGTGCCGCTTGGGAGTGTGGCAGCGCTCCCGCCGAGGGTTCGGATCCCACATACAGACCGGTTCCCGCTCACTGGCTGAGTGAGGTGCGGGCGCAACACCGAGGGTTGCGATCCCGTTGCCGGTCCCGGCCCGGTACGGGCACGACACTGAGGGTTGTGATCCGTTGCCGGTCACGAAAAAAAGAGACAAAAAGGAAAAAAAAAAAAAAAGTAATACATTTTACTATATTGAAATTTAGAATTTCTGTTCATCAAAAGACATCCTGGCACTACTACTTACCTAAGAAATACTGTATATAAAATATAGTTATATTTTAAAAGAAGAAAACATGAAATTGAAAAAAGTCATTATCTATAGGCGGAGGGAGAGAACAGGTTGGAGAGGACAGGGATAAGAACTAGACTCCTTTTAATTAAAAACAAAACAAACAAACAAAAAGAAACTAGACTCCTTTTAACATACCTTCTTGTGTAGATTTGAGTTTGGAATGATGCAATTTTTCATGTAATTATGAAGAAAAATAAAAATTTAAAAGGCTATTCCTAAAAATTGAAAATAAAAAAATTTTTGATTGCATAACTTCACGGAGATTAACTATTCAAGGCTACTTTTCTGTTGGGGGGAGGGGGGTGGCTGTACAAGGATCTGAACCTACGACCTTGGTGTTATAAGGCTGCACTCTAAGCAACTGAGCTAACCGGCCAGCCCAATTCAAAGAGATTTAAAACAAAGTAATTTGACTGTCATCCCTAGTGGGCTATAACCAAAGCAAGAACTGCAAAAATACATTCTGTTTTCAGAAATCATATTATTGATAGTAGAGTTGGTATTGTTCTTTTTTTTAAAAAAAACATGACCAGTAAGGGGATCTCAACCCTTGGCTTGGTGTTGTCAGCACCACGCTCAGCTAGTGAGCAAACCGGCCATCCGTATATGGGATCCGAACCCGCGGCCTTGGTGTTATCAGCACCGCACTCTACCGAGTGAGCCACGGGCCGGCCCGGTATTGTTCTTATGAGACTGATTTGTATATAATGTGTGATAAAGCAAATGAGTGGTTGGTGTCAGAGAACTGAGTTTTCTTAATTGTGGTAGATCTATATAAATTTTACCATTTTAACCATTTATAAGTGTACAGTTCAGTGGCATTTGGTACATTCACACTTTTGTGCAAACATCACCATTATTCATCCCCAGAATCTTTTTACCATCCCCAACATAAACTCTGAAGCCATTAAATAATAACTCCCCACTGTCCCCTCTCCCCACCCTCTGGTAACCTCTATTCTACTTTTTTTTTTTCTTTTTTTTTTTTTGAGACCGGCCGCACCACGCTCAGCCAGTGAGCGCACCGGCCATCCCTATATAGGATCCGAACCCGCAGCGGGAGTGCTGCTGCGCTCCCAGCGCCGCACTCTCCTAAGTACGCCACAGGCTCGGCCCTCTATTTTACTTTCTGACTGTATGAATTTGCCTATTCTAGGTAATTCAAATAAGTAGAATCATACAATACGTGTCCTTGTGTATTTGGTTGTGTCACTTAGCATGATGTCTTCAAGTTTCATCAATGTTGCATGTATCAGAATTTCCTTCCTTTTTAAGGCTGAATTATATTCCATTGTATACATATACCACATTTTGTTTATCTGTTTATATTAGGGTTCTCCAGAGAAGCAGAACCAATAGGATATATATGAGTACATACAGATATATAAGGAGATTTATTATAGGAATTGGCTCACAAGATTATGGAGGCTGAGGAATCCCATGATATGCCATCTGCAAGCTGGAGAACCAGGAAAGCTGGTGGCGCAATTCAGTCCAAGTCCAAAGGCCTGAGAACCAGGGGAGCCAATGGTGTAATGTCTTGCAGTTCAAGGGCCTCCAGGAGTTCCGATGTCCAAGGGCAGGAGAAGATGGATGTCCCAGCTCAAGAAGAAAGAGAATTTGCCATCCCTCCACCCTTTTGGTCTTTTTGGGCCCTCAATAGATTGGATGACATCTGTCCACATTGGAGAGTGCATATCTTTATTCACTCTGATTCAATTGCTCATCTCTTCCAGAAACATCCTCACAGACACAGGCAGAGATCATGTTTTACCAGCTATCTGGGCATCCCTTAGATTGGTCAAGTTGACACATGACCATTTATCCATCTACGGACGTTTGGGTTGCTTCTACCTTTTGGCTATTGTGAATAATGCTGCTATGAACATTAGTGTACACATCTGTTTGAGTCACTGGTTTTTATTGTTTTGTGTATATACCCACAAGTGGAATTGCTGGATCATATGGTAATTCTATGTTTAATTTTTTTGAGGAGGTGACATACTGTTTTCCACAGTGGCTGCACCATTTTACATTCCCACCAGCAATGCACAAAGTTTCCAGTTTCTCCACCTCCTCACCAACACTTATCACACAGCCATTCTAATGGGTGTGAAGTGGTATCTCTGTGGTTTTTACTTGCATTTCCCTAATAGCTAATGACGTTGAGCATCTTTTCATGTACTATTGGTCATTTGTACGTCTTCTTTGGAGAAATGTCTGTTCAAATCCTGTGCCCATTTTTGAATTGAGTTGTTTGGGTTTTTTGAGTTTTAGTTACCTATATATTCTGGGTATTAATTCTTATCAGATATGTGATTTGTAAATATTTCCTACCATTCTGTGGGTTGCCTTTTTACTCTATTGATAGAGTCCTTTGATAAACAAAAGTTTTTAATTATGAAGTCCAATATATTAATGTTTTCTTTTGTTGCATAGGATATGTCATATCCAAGAAATCATTGCCAAATCCAGTGTCATGAAGCTTTTACCCTATGTTTTCTTCTAAGAGTTTTATAGTTTTAGGTCTTGGATCCATTTTGAGTTAATTTTTGTATACGGTGTTAGGTCAGGGTCAACTTCATTCTTTTGCACGTGGATATCCAGTTTCCCCAGCACTGTTTATTTTTTTTTTATTTTTTTTATTTTATTTTATTTTATTTTTTGTCTTTTTGTCTTTTTTCCGTGTCCGGCAACGGATCGCAACCCTCAGTGTTGCCCCCGTACCGGACCGGGGACTGGCAATGGGATCGCAAGCCTCGGTGTTGCTCCCGTGCCTCGCTCAGCCAGTGAGCGGGAACCGGTCTGTATGTGGGATCTGAACCCTTGGACGGGAGCGCCGGTGCGCTTCCCAAGCGCCGCACTATCCAGTGCGCCACCAGGCCGACCCCCAGCACTGTTTATTTTTTTTTTATTTTTTTAATTTTATTTTATTTTATTTTATTTTATTTTTTGTCTTTTTGTCTTTTTTCCGTGTCCGGCAACGGATCGCAACCCTCAGTGTTGCCCCCGTACCGGACCGGGGACTGGCAATGGGATCGCAAGCCTCGGTGTTGCTCCCGTGCCTCGCTCAGCCAGTGAGCGGGAACCGGTCTGTATGTGGGATCTGAACCCTTGGACGGGAGCGCCGGTGCGCTTCCCAAGCGGCGCACTATCCAGTGCGCCACCAGGCCGGCCCCCAGCACTGTTTATTGAACACTGCCCTTTCCCCATTGAATGGTCTTTACACACTTGTTGAAACTCATTTAACCATATATGTGAGGGTTTATTTTCCCGGGTTCTCTATTCTCATCATCAGTCATAGGCTAGCACCACACTGTTTTGATTCCTGTAGCTTTGTAGTAAGTTTTGAAATCAAGAAGTGTGTGTCCTACAGCTTTGTTCTTATTTTTAAGATAGTTTGTCTATTTGGGGTCCCTTAAGAGTCCATAGGAACTTAAGGATGGATTTTTTCTATTTCTGCAAAGGGGAATGAAGAGTTTTGACATGGGAGAACCACGTAAAATGATTGCAGTTAGGTTAAAACCCTGTAGTCCTATTTTTTTTTCCTTGTTTTTTTTTTTTTTTTTTGTTTTTTTTTGTTTTTTTTGAATCAGTATGAACTCCTGGTACATTTTATTTTTTAAAAAAATTTTTTTCCTAATTTCATTGAAAATGTCTATGACTGACCCAGTGACAATAAGTATCCCTAGCACTCCAGCTGTGGTCTTTAAATACCATTTCCTACTGAGAGGAATCGGAACTCCTTGGAAAGCTGTCTGAATTCAGATCTGGGGCAGAACATTTACCAGATGAGCCTGGGAACATCTTTTCATACCAAACAGCAAGAAAGCTATCACAGATACTGGAATTGTGTCAAAAAGACGGAAGAACCAACTTAAAGAGGTTTCCACTGGCCAAAGATGGAACAGTTTGAACTTCAATAAGAATAATAACTGTAATTGATTAAAGCACATCAAATATGTTTAAATCCATGCATTCATTAAGATTTTTAAAAACCCACTTCTTGATCACATTTGGAGGATGGTAGAGAACCAAAGCATTATTCTGAGAACTGAGAAAGGAAAATTTAGGTATATACCCAAGAGAAACTCTTGAATGCAAGTACAACGGGAGACAGTCACAGGAATGTTCTTACCAAGATTGTTTATAGTAGCAAAAAACTGGACATCCAAATGCCCATCCTCAGGATGAGTAGATAAACCGTGGTATGTTTACACAACGGAATAGTATACAGCGGTGAGAAGTGAATGAACTATGAAAAGGATGTGTCTTCGTAAATGAGAGGAGAAAGCAATAACAAAAGACAACAGATAACACAATACCCTCTTCATCAATGTTCAAAACTAAGCAAAACCAGACAATATATCGTGGAGGCACGTATATGTGGCTCATTTCTTTCCTTTAAAATATAGAATTCTGCATGGTGATAGCAAAGACATGGGGGTAAGGAGGGGATGAACAGGCGAGGAGCAGGTGGGTAGATGGAAGTCACAGCGGTGTTCTGTCTGTACCCTTGAGTTTTGCAACGGGTACACTGGCATTCATGGTTTTAATTTAAAAATTATAAACATATATGAATTTTTAGAGGATGATGCAAGGATCGATGATGAGTTTGTCATTAACTAGAGAGTGTAATTAATTCATCTGTCAACCTTAAGTCCCTTCCCAAAAGAATAAACTGACTTTTCTTTTTTTTTTTTTTAAAGATGACCGGTAAGGGGATCTGAACCCTTGACTTGGTGTTGTCAGCACCACACTCTCCCAAGTGAGCGAACCGGCCATCCCTATATGGGATCCGAACCCGTGGCCTTGGTGTTATCAGCACCGCACTCTCCCGAGTGAGCCACAGGCCGGCCCATAAACTGACTTTTCTTTTTTTTTTTTTTAAAGACGACCGGTAAGGGGATCTGAACCCTTGACTTGGTGTTGTCAGCACCACACTCTCCCAAGTGAGCGAACCGGCCATCCCTATATGGGATCCGAACCCGTGGCCTTGGTGTTATCAGCACCGCACTCTCCCGAGTGAGCCACAGGCCGGCCCATAAACTGACTTTTCTTTTTTTTTTTTTTAAAGACGACCGGTAAGGGGATCTGAACCCTTGACTTGGTGTTGTCAGCACCACACTCTCCCAAGTGAGCGAACCGGCCATCCCTATATGGGATCCGAACCCGTGGCCTTGGTGTTATCAGCACCGCACTCTCCCGAGTGAGCCACAGGCCGGCCCATAAACTGACTTTTCTAATCACGGCCAGCCACATGAGAAACTGAAGTGAGTGGGAGGGGTGGAAACTCTATTTTCACTTTTCCTGTTTTCTCAGACTCTGGGAGAGCAAGTCAGAATTTCCAATCTTTTCCAATTCCCACATGATTTCCTAATTTAGAACGAATTCAGAGGAAATAAAAAGTCTTTCTCCATCTGGAGGAGACTCCGCTGCCTCCGGTGGAGCATCCTCATTCCGGAATGAGGCGGCAGCCGGGAGCGGACGGAGCTCCAGCCGCAGTCCCCACCCCCACCGCGCATGGACTCGCCTTGGGCTCGGCCTTGGCGCTGATAATAGCACCGGGGGCGGGGGGTGGGATCATACAGTTAGTTAGTGGGACCGCTTAGGCCATCCGAGGCTGGGCCCTAGTGGGAGGCCCTGGGGAAACGCACGGAGGGTCGTGACCCCGTGGGTCCCAGCGGCCCCCGTGAGTCCCGGACCTTCGGAGACACAAGCGGCAGCCTGCAGAGAGAAGGCTCTGGGGTCTACCCCCGAGCACCTCCCGCCCCCATTACCCCGTAGGCCGGCAGTTTGGCCGCATCTTAAGCGGGCGCTTTAGCGGGAGAGGCGACGAGCCCCGTCCGTGCAGCAAGCTCCGCGAAGCTCCACGATCCAAGCACTGCCAGGTGGCGAGGTCCGGGCTCCCCTGTCCCCCAGCCGCATCCGGATTGGGGTGGACGGGGAACTAAAGTGCTTCTGAGGCGCAACCAGCAGAAGGCACCTTTAGCGAGTAGGAAACCCGAGTGGAGTTCAGCCCCCCGATCCTCGCGGGCGCCGCGGGCTCGGGCCTTTCCCTGCGCAGCGCGGCCGACCGCAGCCTGGCGGCCCTGGCTGTGGTCCAGAGCGGGCCTCGGGTGACATCACCAAACTCCTCCGACCGGAGGGAGGGGCCCCGAAATCCCCTAAAAACATAGTGAGTAATCGGCGGGCCCGCCCTCCAGGCGGGGCCGGGACCGGGGAGCGAGCCGAGCCGCCGCCGCGCCAGCCCCAGGAGCGGCCTGCGAGCGGGAAAGCTCTTGGTCCCGGGCGCGGCGCGCTCTTGTTCC
>NW_007727859.1:139088-153462 GCF_000696425.1 Galeopterus variegatus | reverse complement strand
CCCTCCCACCCCGCGGGGTGGCCGCGCCGGGGCCGCTGGGGACGCGGCGGGATCCTCCGCGTCGCCTTCCGCCCCTTCCTGCGCCGACGGACGCTACGCAGGGAGCGGCCGGCCGGATGGTGGCGCGGGGCGGGGCAGGAGATGAGGGGTCTGACTCAGTTTCCCCTCTGGGTGGAGGGGGGCCTTGACTCAGTATCTTACCTGGGTAGGAGTGTAGGGGGAGCATTGACTCAGTTTACCCCTCCTGTCCATGGGGCAGTCCTGACTTAGTTTCCTTGTCAGAGGAGAATGTATCTGACTCAGTTTCCTCTCAGGATGGGTGGTTGGGACGGAGTGCCCTCCCGTAGTTTTCCTCATGAAAGTGGACCAGACCCTGACTCAGTTTCCCTCGGTGGAGGAAGGATTCCTTGCCCAATTTCCCGCAAGAAACAGGTGTTTCTGGCTCCTATCCCCCCCCCCTTAGTTTCATGGCAGGTTCTAGGGAGCAGGTCCTGCCTCAGTTTCCCTCGGAGGGAGGACGCGGGCCCTTCCTGGTGAGGACGGGAAGTGGGCTTGGGCTGACCCTTGTCTCCCTCCCTTTTCAGACCTGTTCCCCCTCATCTTCCCCTCAGGTAAGTGGACCATCCTTCCTCAGTGGCTGGGGAGGGGCTCCCCAGGGGTAGAGGCAATGGGGACAGCTGCCTGATGGGGGTCGCCCATGTCCCCCTGCAGAGCCAGCCCAGGCCTCCGGCCCCTATGTGGAGATCATCGAGCAGCCCAAGCAGCGGGGTATGCGCTTCCGCTACAAGTGCGAGGGCCGCTCAGCGGGCAGCATCCCGGGCGAGAGGAGCACAGACACCACAAAGACCCACCCTACCATCAAGGTAGCCGCCCCCAGGGGTGGGGTAGGGGAAAGGACTGTGGGATTCCAGCAGGCTTGCCTTTGCGCCACCATGCCCTCTGTATCTGGCAGTCAGGTTGGGAATTCCTAGGCCTCTAAAGCACTATCCACGCTTTGGACAGATCAATGGCTACACAGGACCAGGGACAGTTCGCATCTCCCTTGTCACTAAGGACCCTCCTCACCGGCCTCATCCCCATGAGCTTGTGGGAAAGGACTGCCGGGATGGCTTCTATGAGGCTGAGCTCTGCCCGGACCGCTGCATCCACAGGTGGGAGACATCTTGGAGAAAAAACCCAAATACTTAGGGGGTGAGGTGGGGGACAGGAGGCAGGGCAGTTGAGTAGCTGTTACAGTGTTACTCCTTTTGGGACGCAGGACAGAATTCCTCACCCCTTCCTCTGTCCCCAGCTCTGCAAGCAGACTTCTTTTGTCTTGAAATTTTCTGTCTGTGTGTCCACTCTGTAGCAGATGTAAGCTCCATAGGATAGGGATGGGTCCCTAATCACCTCTGAACCCCTGATCTGCATGGCTGGAAGGGCATGTCACATCTGTTGTGTAAGGAAGGAAACCATTGAACCAGCAGTCTCTCCTGGAGCTTACCAGTTGACAAAGACAAGCTGTAAATAAATATACAATAAATAAACAAGATACTCTTTAGGGAGTAGTAATTTCAGTGATGAAAATGAAACTGGCTGATAGCTTGGAAGGGCAGCCCAGGGTGAGGGAGGCGGGGGAGCTGGTCTCATTACTTTGGATCGGGAGGTCAGGGAAGGCCCCTCCCAGTTAAGACTTGAATTCTGAGAAAGAGCAGAGAAGCATGGAAAGAACATTCCAAGCAGAACAACAACTGTAAAGGCCTTGAAGTGGGAATGAGTTTAGTGCGTGTGGAGAACAGAAAGAGGCCCCTGTGGCTGAGGGTGGGGAGTGGCAGGGAGACTGGCAAGGGAGTGGGTTTCACTGCAGCACAGTGGGAAGCTGTCAGAGAGCTTTAAGCAGGGAGCAATTATCTGGGGGGTGGGGCAGACTGCTGGAGACAGTGGAACTGATGCCTGGGGGGTGCCTCAGCTTCCAGAATCTGGGGATCCAGTGTGTGAAGAAGCGGGACCTGGAGCAAGCCATCAGTCAGCGCATCCAGACCAACAACAACCCCTTCCAAGGTGAGGGGTGAGGGGGCGAAGACCTGAGCCTGCCTGCAGCCCCCACCTTCTGGCACCCTCCCCACGGCACTGTACCTGCATCTTTCCCTCACTGGCCAAGACTCACAGTACAGATGGAATCTTGCTGCCCGTTATTCAGTATACACTCCCATTTTACCACTGGGAAACTGAGGCCCAGAAGGGGGACATGTCGTTCTGGGTCACAGTAGAGTTAGTGATGCGTCTAGAACCTTGTCTTCCTCTTCTTCCTCTAGGACTTGTACTGTTTCACATGCCTTTAACCAGCCCTCCCAGCCCAGAACTCCCCACCTCCCTCATTCCCCCCACCTTACCCCCACACCTCAGCCCCACCTCTGCTAACCACCTGTTTTTATGGCAGTTCCCATAGAGGAGCAGCGTGGGGACTATGACCTGAATGCTGTACGGCTCTGCTTCCAGGTGACAGTGCGGGACCCATCGGGCAGGCCCCTCCGCCTGCCGCCTGTCCTCTCTCATCCCATCTTTGATAACCGTGAGTGGCTGGGGAGCCACGGGAAGGGGAGACGGGAGAGGGGTGGGCCTGGGTAGGAGGAAGGGGGGCTGGGGTGGGCGTGGCCTGTGGGAGGAGCTCTGGCTTCATTCAGTCATCCAGTAAATTTATCATCTCTTCTGTGTCCAGCTCTGTGCTAGCTGGGGAGACAGGGCAAAGAAGACCCAGAGCTGCCCTTGTGGTGTGGCTTTCAGGCTGGCAGGGAGTCTGATGGGAAATGGGCATTTTCAGTACCATGTGATGAAAGTGTGGTGTGTCCAGAAGTGTGCTAATGGCTCTAGGAAATGAACTCCCAGGAGGTAGATAATATTAGAGAGAACTCCATGATGGAAGCTCCCAGAAAGCTCACGGTGAATTGGGCTGACATTGGTCAACTGTAGTCATTAAGTAACCAGAAGGATGAATGAAAATAAAAGGGCCCTGGAGCCCCAAGGACAGGAAATCAGGATAATCTGAGGGTCAGGAGAGAAGAGTTCATTGCCAAGGTGAGTATGAACCAGGCCTTCAAGATTACTTGGGTCAGGTGGAGAAAGAGAAGGTGAGATCAGATTGGTTCCCACTGGACCATAAGCTGCGTGAGGGCAGAGGTGTTTAGGGTTTGTGTGTTGCTGTGTTCTTGCCTAGAAGAGTGGCGAGCACTGTAAATAGTTGCCGAATTGGTTGGGGTGAGGAGCCAATGGGAATGGTCTGGCTTTGGCTGCAGAGGTGTGGTCAGCAAGCTCTGGGCGGCCCTGACTCTAGGTTGGGCAGCAGTGTTGCATCTCTTGCAGGCTACCCCAGGACCTCCGGTGGTTCAGGGCTTTCTTCTTTATTCTCACACCCTCAGGTGCCCCCAACACTGCTGAGCTCAAGATTTGCCGAGTGAACCGAAACTCTGGGAGCTGCCTCGGTGGGGATGAGATCTTCCTGCTGTGTGACAAGGTGCAGAAAGGTACACACTAGGGGGCAGGGCTGGGCTCTTTGGAACAAGAGGTGAAGGGCAAGGTTGAGCAGAGATGGTGAGTGTCAGGTAACTGGTTTTTTAACACCCCCCAGTGCCTCTGGGACCTCAGGGGCAGCAGGGTGATATATCTGAAGAGACACACATCAGAAGTTGGAGGATAGACTGGGAGGAGGGGAGTTTAGACACGCTGCCATCCCATCTCCTGCAGAGGACATTGAGGTGTACTTCACGGGACCAGGCTGGGAGGCCCGAGGCTCCTTTTCACAAGCTGATGTGCACCGACAAGTGGCCATTGTGTTCCGGACCCCTCCCTACGCGGACCCCAGCCTGCAGGCTCCCGTGCGTGTCTCCATGCAGCTGCGGCGGCCTTCCGATCGGGAGCTCAGCGAGCCCATGGAATTCCAGTACCTGCCGGACACAGGTACACAGCTGGGAGGGCAGCAGCGGGGCTGGGTGTCTGGGGCTGTAGTGGAGGGCCAACAGCTGGAGTCAGAGCTTGGGATTGACACGATATTCAAAATCCATTTCTCCACTCATTTAATAATAAGGATACTCTAGACTTGACTGAGCTCCTACAACGTCTCCCCCTATTCCAGGCATTTCAGTGAATTACCAGATATTAATCTCTCACAAACCTTTGAGGTAGGAGATAGCATCTGATTTGTCTGAGCTCACATTGCTACTGAGTGGCAGTGTCAGCATTTGAACGCAGGCCATGTGGCTCCAGGTCCCTGTTGCCATACTGTGTGTTTCTTGTCACTAGCATACAACCCAGCCACAATTTGGTCAAGGCTTTGAATGCCTACTTGGTACCAGGTCACGTGCCAGGTATTGTGCATAGAAAAGTGGAAAAGACATGCTCCCGGCCCTTCAGAAGCTCAGTCACGTGAGGAAGACAAGCAAACAAAACAGACCTTAAGTCACAGGACGACATGCAAGACAGGTGTGTGCAAAGTGCCCTGAGAGCGCAGAGGCCGGCAGCAGGGAGGTGGCGGCGTTGCACTTGCAGAAGGACACAGAAGCGCATTCTCCAGGCAGCAGCCCAGCACCTGGAAGGGCGGGCTGTTGGCACGGGCACAGCCTCAGGGTGTCTTTGAGGTGGGGGCTGATGTCAGGCAGTGAGTGGCCCAGACAGAGGAGGCCATGTTAAGCTCAAGGCCTTCATCCCGGGTTTCATCCTGAAGGCAGTGGGGGGCCTCTAGAGGTTTCTAAGCAGAGAAGTGACCCGAGCAGATCTGGAAGCTCACTGTGGCGCTGAGTGCAGAGCATCAGTGAGGGAGGGACTCGAGGCAGGGAGGCCATTTTGGAAGATGTTGCAGTAGTCCAGGAAGAGAGGATGTGGTGCAAACCTGAAGAAGGCATGGCAAAGCGGGAAGGTCACCTCTCCTACTGCAGTCCTCCTTGTCACCCTTCAGCCCCGTGGCCTTTTCGTGTCCGACACACACTAAGCTCAGTCCCTCCTCAGGACCTGTCTTTAGCTGTTGCCTCTGCTTGGAATGCTTGACCCCGAGGTCCTCATGTGACCGGCTCACACCTGTTCTTCCCTGACCACCCTACGTTACACTCCCCAGTCTCACAGCTGGTACTGTTACAGCACTCTGTTATCTCTTTGGAGCTCCTGGCACTTCTTGAGATTTCTTGTTCGCGTATATGCTGTGTCTCTGTCCCTCCATCACTAGGATGTCAGCTTTCTGGGAGTAGGCGTCTTGTAGGCTTACCCATGGCCTTATCCCCAGTGGCTAGGAGGGAGGCTGGCACATAGTACGTGCTTGGTAAATATGTGTCAGGTTAGTGAACGGTGGGGAGTGAGAGAAAGGATACTGAGAATGATTTCAAGGGTTCTGGCTTTGGTGACAGGGCAGACGGATGGTCAGGGAACACAGGAGGAAAAAGAACCAGGCTTTTGAGGAGAGATGATGAGGTTGGCTCTGGACTGATGGAATTGAGATGCTTTGGAGTTATTCCAGTGCTGTGGTAGTTAGAAAGCTAGTTCTGAAAGCTCCAGACTAAAGTATCAAACTATCAGGGATAAGAATAAGAGTCTCTGTTGAAGTCTTAAGCAAGCCTATCATGCCTCAACTGCCCCCAAGTGCGGAGAGACTGTCGCCAGGCCTGGATCAAGGCCAGGGATAAGCTAGGACATGAAGGGTGCCCCTGTGAGGGATCCTGTTCCCCAAGACATGGCCCCTTTACCCAGCCTCACCCACATGGCCTTAGATGGGCATTGGAGGCCTTTTCAGAAAGCTGTGGGGTTCTTAGAATTGTTGAATGTCACAGTGTCACACATTCCTTCTCATTGGCTGGGAAGGCGGGGAGAGTGGGTCTTGGGAAAGCCTGGCTCCTGCCTTCCTCCTTAGGGCCCTTTGAGAGCATTGGGGGCTGAGCTGAGCTGAATGAGTCCCACTTCTCCCTGTTACTTTCCCAGATGATCGTCACCGGATTGAGGAGAAACGCAAAAGGACATATGAGACCTTCAAGAGCATCATGAAGAAGAGTCCTTTCAATGGTGAGCTGGGGAGTGGGAGAGCCGGAGACAAAGGTCATGGGGGGGGCACCCCAGGAGCTGAGAACTGACCCACCCCTTACCCTGTAGGACCCACTGACCCCCGGCCTCCATCCCGGCGCATTGCTGTGCCTTCCCGCAGTTCAACTTCTGTCCCCAAGCCAGGTAAGGATTTCCTTTGTCCCACTGAGACAATGGGTTCAAGTCTGTTCAGCCTGCAGTTGAGATACCTGCGAGGGAGAGGAGAAGAGGAATCAGCCTCACCAGCAGGTGTCTGAAGCCTATTGTCTGTTGGGTTCATGTTTCTCAAGGGGGAAAGCCTGGTGACCTCTGTCAGGGTCATCTGGGGAGCAGTAGAGGTACAGATTCGTGGGCCCCAAGGTAGACCTACTGAATTAGAGGCTTTGAAAATGTGGCCCAGGAACGAGCAACTCCTTGGGGATGCTAAAACACAGTGAAGTCTGAGAATAGATACCTTGGGATATAGAAGTTAAAAATGCACATTCTCTGCACTCAGCTTTCAGTTGAATTAGGGAAACAAAAAATTCACCTCTAAAGTAGCAGGATGAGGGCCGGCCCATGGCTCACTTGGGAGAGCGTAGTGCTGACAACACCAAGTCAAGGGTTAAGATCTCGTTACCAGTCATCTTTTAAAAAAATAAATAAATAAAATAATATAGCAGGATGTATGTGCTGGTGTATGGCTCAAAAAAGAGTGACAAAGTGCCCACTTAAGGCCATTACTCACTGGTGCTCCATGGGCTCATACCCTCAGGACTTGGTTTTTCAGCTGTAAAGTGAGATCAGCTGATCTCTGAAAGTGTCCCTTCCTCTAAAAGCTGGGAGAGCTTTAAGAGGTCCGAGGTGAGAGAGCTTTGTGGGCTTGAGTAGTCAGGGAGGGCTCTAAAGAGGTGTGGCTAGACTGGACCCCACAGGCTGGGTCAGACTGGGTAGGAGGAAGAAGCTAGGTTGTTGCCAGTGACTCCATAGAAAGGGATTGATCCTAAGCACAATTGAGAGGGGCTGGGTGCAGAGGATGGGATGGGTCTCTGGGGTTTTCTCTGACCCCCGCCTCTCTGTCTCTCTCCTCCAGCTCCCCAGCCCTATCCCTTTACGCCGTCTCTCAGCACCATCAACTTTGATGAGTATTCGCCCATGGTATATTCTTCTGGGCACATCCCAAGTCAGGCTTCGGGCTTGGCACCGGCCCCAGTCCTGGCCCAAACCCCAGCCCCTGGCCCAGTCCTGGCCCAGGTCCCGACCCCGGCCCCTGTCCTAGCTTCAGGCCCTCCTCAGGCTGTGGCTCCACCTGCCACCAAGAACCCCCAGGCTGGGGAAGGAACACTGTCAGAGGCCCTGCTGCAGCTGCAGTTTGATGCTGATGAAGACCTGGGAGCCCTGCTGGGCAATAGCACAGACCCAACCGTGTTCACGGACCTGGCATCTGTCGACAACTCTGAGTTTCAGCAGCTGCTAAACCAGGGTGTATCTATGGCCCCCCACACAGCTGAGCCCATGCTGATGGAGTACCCTGAGGCCATAACTCGCCTGGTGACAGGGTCCCAGAGGCCCCCTGACCCAGCTCCTGCCCCCCTTGGGGCCTCAGGGCTCCCCAACGGCCTCCTCTCAGGGGATGAAGACTTCTCCTCCATTGCAGACATGGACTTCTCAGCCCTTCTGAGTCAGATCAGCTCCTAAAGGGGTGATACCTGCTCTGCCCAGGTACTGGGTTGCAGGGGATTGAAGCCTTCCCAAAGCACTTATGGATTCTGGGGGCTTGTGCTCCAACTCCCCCAACTTTGGGTAATGTCTTCTGGGGGGTGGGGGCGCATTTTATTCTTTTATCAGCAGTATCTATATCTCTCTCTCTCTCTGGAGGTGCTTAAGCAGAAGCATTAACTTCTCTGGAAAGGGGGGGCTGGGAGAACTCAAACTCTTTCTTCCTTTATCCTGATGGTTAGCTCCCCTCTATAAGGAACTCTGGAGCACCCATCCCTATCCTCCGGCTTCTAGTACTCTCCTAGAGAGAGGGGCAGGCTGGAGCTGTGGCCTTTGAGGCCGCAAAGCCTTATTATCAAGTGTCTTCCTCACATCATGGATTCATTTACACCTTGATCCAGAATAATGTCCCTATTACCAACCCCTTCTCCGTGGCGCTGGCATTGTCCTTGTGCTTAACACCAGCATTTGAGAAACTGGCCTTCCTGCCCTGCAGAGGTCTCTGCCAGCTCTTTCCTTGCTCAACTGTGGCTGAAAAGAACTGGTGGGACAGTGCTGGCCCTCTCCTGGATCTAGAGAGGGTTTGTTCTGAGGCTTCCCTGTTTCCTGCTCCCTCTTTTCTCAAGTGCCTTAATAGTAGGGTGAGCACCAGGCAGACAACAAAAAGGAAAGAATAGGGCGAGTTGTTTGGAGAGTAGGAGGAGGGCAGGTTGGCAGCTCTCCAGTCAAGAGGCACATTTTTAACTGAAGAATCAAAGCAATTGGACTCTTGCTCTTTCTACTCTGAACTAATAAATTTGTTGCCAAGCTGGCCAGAGATTTGCCTTTTTTCAGCAAACACTGAGTGCACACTTTGCTGGTCACATCAGGCTGGACACTGGTGATTCAGAGTTGGATGAATATGTACAGTCATCCGGGAGCCTGCAGACAGAGGATGACCTTGGAACCCCCCAGTTACTATCCAGTGGATGAAAACAGGCAGCTACAGTGGGGCTTCCAGCGCAGTGAGAGCCCAGTGGGGCCCATTGGCTCTGGGGATAGAGCAGTTACAAGTCTTCACAGAGGCCCGTTAGCTCCAGGTCTTAGATCAACAGAGGGTAGATCTCAAAGAGGAGCGAGCCAGCATTTGGAGGTGAGCCAGGTAAGAGAGACGATGTTGGAAAGATTCCATAGGGCCAGGCTGTAAACGATCAAGAATGCAGGGCTAAGAAGTCTGGGCTTTTATCTCTTGGATGGCCAAGGAAAAGCTTGCCTCTGTCTGGGAATGGGAGAGGCCAGGTGAAGGTCTAGGCCTGCCCCACCTATGCGTTGATATCCTATCCGTTCCGAAATGAACGAAGAAATCTTAATCCACAGCCCCAGGAAGCCGAAACAAAGACCAGGCCTTATGGAGCTAGTACTAAACGTACTTCCGGCTTGGTCGGGCTCACGCGCACGCGCGGCAGCGGAAGGCTCTGGCCGGCTAGAGCCCGCCTCGGGTGCGCGTGCGCACAGGGCGTTCAGCGAGGGGGAGGCCAGGTAATACCCTTCAGGAAAACTCCTTTGCTGAGGCCGATGGCATCTCTCTTCTGGGCTTTGCACCGTTGCGGGAGGTGATGGCAGGGGCAAACGGGTTATCATTAGTAGGATGCGCTGCAAAAGTTAGCGAGTCCCCTGGGAACACAATAGGCCCTGGGTACAGACCCCCACCGACGGCGGCTGCGAGAGATGCTAGCGGGCGGCGCATGTTAGGGAACCGGAAGACGCTTGAGTCCAGATTCCGTGGGGCCTCCGGCTCGGGGGGCGGGGGTAGAGGCGTGGCCTGAAGCGAGGGTGACCCACTCAGGGGCCGGGCCAAGTGGAACTCCCGCCCGAGGGGCGGAGCCCGAAATGGTGGCCGGGTCAGGACCCGGGCGAACCTGCCTGGGGGCGGTGGGGGGAGGGTGGGGCTCGATAGAGCCGCGGAGGCGAAGGAGGGACCCGGCGGGGTGATAAGGCTCCTGACCCAGAGGAAGCCGACGGAGGAGCTGCACGCGATGTCCCCAACCGGAGTTCCAAAGGGAAACGAGTGAGCCCAGATCCTCCAGCCCAGACCTCGTTCTTGGTTTTCCCGGTGTCCTGCAGTGACCCCCGGAAACCCTCTCACGGTCCTTCCCACACTCCCTAAGTGACCTCATAGTTCACCAGTCCAAATCTTTGTCTCCAGCCCAGACTTTTTTTTTTTGGTGGCCGGTATGGGGAACCGAACGCTTGGCCTTGGTGTTAGAAGGCTGCGCTCTAACCAGCTGAGCTAACCGGCCAGCCCTCCAGCCCAGGTTTCTTAACCCCTGCACTCCAGCCCACTGGACATCTCCACCCTACGTCCCTCAGGCCTCTCAAACCAACACTGTTCCAGATGACCTCAGCCATCCCCAGCCTGCCCCTCCTTCCCTCTCCGTCTCAGCCATGGCCCTGCCACCCTCTAGGAGCTTCAGCCAGAAACGTGGCCACCACTGTGGATGCCACCTATTCTCTCCTAGCAACTCGCATCCAATCCCTCATGCGGTTCTGGCAAATCTGTCCACTTCTCTCCATCACCACTGCTATCACATAGTTTAGGTCACCACCACCTCCCACCGGGACTGCTGCTGTAGCCTCCTCCCTGGCCTCCCTGCAGCCAAAGGACTCACACCCAAATCTCATCCTGTCACTCTCCCTTTAAACATCTATCATCCACATGACCAGAACCCAATTTTCTGCAGACACACCCCCAGAGAGTGACCAGAGCCTTCTGCACTGCCCTGTGAGGGCTGCTCACTATAGTCCACAACAGGAAAAGCTGGGGCAGTGTTGAGAACTGCTAATCTAGGATCTCCAGTGCACCTGTCACAAGTCTGTCCCATCCAGCTCCAGCTCCTGCTCCAGCGATCCTGGCTCCTGCATGTGCTCTGACTCTAGTCCAAAAAGCTGGTCCCACCAGGATACCTTTGAAACCTCTGCCTGGTGAACTCCTACTCCGCCTTCAAAACTCAACCCTCACATTACCTCCTCCATGAAGACTTCCTGATCCCCTGATGCTCTGTTTCTCATCCTGCCATTGCCTAAGTAACAGGCCCAGAGCCTAGGTCTCAGCAGAGTGAGCTTCAACCAGCCTAGGGAAGGGGCTGGATGAGGCATGTGATGCTGAGCAAGTTAGTGCCCTGTTAGGGCCTCAGGGCCAGAAAACACAGGGTTTAGACAGAGTTCAAGTTTGGACCTCATGATGCCACTCATGGGAAAGACCCCATCTGGTGAGGAACAGAGGGATCACAGGCTGGTGAAGGGAGAAGTGGGTCAAGGGCCAATTTCCTCCCCAGGCAACTGAGGCAGGGAAGTTACCACCTCTGGAATTGGGCCCTGCAAGATATGGCCAGGTGGTTGAGGCAATACTGGGCTTGAGGGCTCAGAGACCAGAGTGGGGCCTGCACTCGGGGGCAGAGCCTTGTGAGGCAGAGCCTTGTGAGGCAAAGCCTGGTTCTCCTTGACCCCTAAGCACTGTCCCTCCCCTGTCCTATAGGTCCACTTTCTGTTCCCTTGCCCCTGACCTCAGCCCCTCAAGTTGGCTTCCAGGGCTTGGAGAACCAGGCAGGGTAGGTGTGGAGTATGGCCACCTGCTTCCCAACAGAACCAAACAAATGTTTGTGGGAGAGAAGTTAAGGGGTCACCTAGCCTCAGAGACCTCTTAGTGAGTGCCAGCCCTACCCTGAGCCAATGTTCCCAGGACCTGTGCTTCTAACTGGCCCTCGGAGCTTGGCTGAGACCTCTGGGGGCAAAACCCCTTCCCCTGTCATGTCTTAAACACATGTACAGACACAAAAAGCAGTGGTTTCTTTACTCCCTGAAGTCCCCTTTTCTCCACAGAATATTTACAAACAGGGACGATGTGGGGGCAACTCTGCCACCAAATAATGGGCTGGGGAGTGGGGGCAGTGCTAAGATGCGCCTCTGCGCGGGGAGAGAGTTCCTGAGGAGGGCTGAGGGCCCCGTGTGACCCAGGTGCCCTGATGGGCCATGCAGTTTGAGGCAGGCCCATAGCCAGACAGAGGCTGGCACGGCCAGTTCAGGCCAGGTCGGTGGTGGGCGAGCCCAGCTGCTTGGAGGCCAGCAGCAGGCGGGTGGCTGCGCTCTCCGATTCAGCCTGGAGCCGCCGGTTGTTGTGCCTCAGGCTCCGCACCTCCTCTTCCAGAGCTGCCCTGTCTGCCTTCTCCTGGGGGTGGGGGGAGACAGGAGTCAGAGCAGCTGGTCCTTTGCTGGGGTAGCCCTGTGACTCCCCACCAACCCCAGCCCGCCCCCTCACCTTCTGCAGGTCCTCCTGCAGCTTCCTGAGCATGGACTCCAAGTGACAGACCTTCTCTGACAGGCTCCCAGGTTCTGGCCTGAGGACATGGGGGTCAGGACTCAGCAGGACCAGGGCACAAGGCAGTGCCACAGGTTGGCTCCCAGACCCACCTGAGTGAGAGGGGGCCCAGCCCCTATCTTCTCAGATTTAAGTGCATGTGGAAGCAGAACCTTGGATAATGCTCAGCTCCAGGGGACAGGCACAAAGAGTGGTCACACATGCATGATACAGGGGCTACATGAGGATGGGGAGCCTTACTCAGCATCAGACTTTGGAGTTCCCTTGGGGTCTCTGCTCTCTGGGATGGGCTGTCCTATGGGGACAGAGGGACTGTGTGGGCAGGTCGGAAAGAGAGAGAGCCCCATCCTGGCTCCTACCCCCAGCACCCTGGTGGCCTCACCCTCTCGGGACAGTGACTCCAGAATAGTGTTGCAAGTGGAGGCGATCTCCGAGATGGACTGCCATTCGTCTTCCAGGGTCTCGCTGCCCGCCTCCGACATGACTGCGGGCAGAAGTGGGCTCAGCCAGGGGAGCCCGGAGCTGCCCTCCTGCTCCCTCCTGCACCTGCCTTGCTCCACACTCACTCTTGCTGATGGAGTTCCTCACAGACAAAGTTCGTGGCAGGATGGAGGTGCTCAGCTCTGGGGCCGGGTCACACTTGTCCTCCTTGTCCTCATGGCCATTGGGCCCGTCCTGGGGAGCAGAGGTGGATATGGATGCAGTGACACCCACTGTCACCATTGTGCCATTGGGTTCCAGAGCCTTGTTTCTGCTCACCTCGGTGGGGGGTGTCTCCCTGCCAGCACCAGGAGCTGACGGCTTGGCTGTGGTGACCAGGAGGAGGTCTGGGGTGGTGTTGGGCAGGACTGGGGCCTCATCTGACAGGGAGCTGGGGAGAGGGGGGTGGCTCACTACTGGAAACTGCTTCCACTGAGGCCTGCCTGTCCAGGCCTCACTGGGCTGGCGGAGAGGGGAGGCCAAGAGGGTGTACCTGCGGGATGATGGCGAGTTCTGGCTGTGCAAGAACTCAGTCCTCTCCTCAGCCAGATCCCCTGGCCCTGAAGGGCTGCCGCCATCTTGCAGGCACAGGTGAAGTAGCTGCCTTGTGTTGGGCAGTAGGACCAACACTGGGGCCTCATCCTGCACTAGCTCTGGGGCACCCCGCCGGCTGGGCTCCTGCAGAGACAGCGTGTACAGCTCCGAAAAGCTCCTGGGGGAGAAGGGGTGGTGTCAAGCAGGACTCCCTAGTCCCCCAGTCCCATCCCCAGCTGCTGCCAGAGGGCTCATTTCCAGGAGGAGGAGAGCTCCTCCAACTCCCTGACAACAATGAAAAATGTCTGCCTGGTTACTGGACATTTTTCCACACCTAGCTTCAAATCCCAGTGCTGCCTCCGTGTATCCTGGGCAAATCACTGTGAACATCAATTTCTCCATTGGTGAAATGGGGATAAAAGTGCTGCCAGAGGTTAAATAACAGCACGGGTAAATGGATCAGCATCCAAAAACTACTGCCTGAACCCAAATATGGCCTGTGCCTTTTTTTCTTTTTCTTTTTTAAACAGATATGCCAGTTTTTGACCTCCTGTGAGCTAAGAATGGTTTTTACATTTCTAACTAGTTGAAAAAAATCAAACGAATATTTCAAGACAAGTGCAAATTATATAAAATACAATTTTCCACGTCCATAAACAAAGTTGAGTGGAACACACCACACGTTCATTTACCTACAACTAGAGCTGAGTAGCTGCAGCAGAGACCAGGGGCTCAGACGGCCCAGACTATTAACTCTCTGGCCCTCTGCGGAAAGTCTGCCTGTACCTCGGTTAGCACTCGACATGCGGCGGGGCGGGGAAGGCTAGTCGGGTGGGGGCTATTTGATGTTCGGGTAGTGGAAACAACGTGTCTAACTGGTGCCATTCTAACACACGAGAAAAAGTGCGGTACAGAGAGGGGGAGCCACGGGGAGTCCTCTCAAGAAGGAAAGGCATCCACACGGGATTCCTGAGAGGACGCTGATGTACACACGGGAGCCCGGGCTGGGCGGGGGCCGGCTGCCCGGTCTTCCCACCCCCTGGCGTCCCCTGCACCCTGACCTGCGGGGCCGGCCGCTCTCGTCGGGAGGCAGGACGGTGACGCAGACCTTGGGCGCCGAGCGCAGCAGCTGGGCAGCGGCCTCGGGGCCGAGGCTGGGCAGCGTCTGGCCGCACACGCGCAGCAGGCGCGCCCCGGGCCGCAGCCCCGCCGTCTCGGCGAACGTGAAGCGCTCTACTTGCGTGATGAAGCCCTCGGCGCCCACCTCGAAGC
>NW_007727859.1:99038-138653 GCF_000696425.1 Galeopterus variegatus | reverse complement strand
CGAGCGTGGCTTCCCGAGACGGGGCCGCACGAGCGCTGGCCCCCGGCCCCGCCCCAGGCCGTTCAGAATTTTCCAAACTGCCCGCCCCCGCAAAGAGAGCATCGGCGCCCACCCGACAGATGAGGACGCGAGGCTCCAAGACCAGCAGTCGCTTCCAGAGGGCCCCCATTCCCAGCTTTGCCAAGCTTCCAGGCTGGCTTTGTCCCCCTCGACTTTCACCGGGGCAGCGGGTTCCAAAGCAGGCTCCGCCCCCGGCGCGCGGAGAGACCCGGGTGGCCTGTGTGCTGGCATCCAGCCTTACCCCCAGGCCTCCCGTTTCACACCCAGGCTCACCTGCAGGCGCCCCACGACCTCGCCCACGGCTTGGCCCGGGGGCCCGTCGAGCCGCAGCGTAATCGCCTCCCCGCGGCCGTGGTACAGATCGAGCTGCTGCTCGGAGAAGGTCCAGGCCAGCACGTCGCGGCAGGCACAGTTGAAGACTACGCGGCCGTCGCGGGGCGCCACCAGCACAAGAGCCTCGGCCGAGATGCCCAGCAGGCAGGGCACCTCGGCGCTGTCAGGACCGACTGCCTCGGCGCCGGCCGCGACCCGCGCCCCGGGCGCCACGCGCACTCCCCACACCAGCGAGCCCGCAGCCTGCAGCTCGGCGCCCGGTCCCCGAGGAGGCGCCCGGCGCCTCCCGCCCAGGGAGGGCAGGCCGAAGCGCGAGGCCGAGTCCAGCGACGTAGTGGTCACCTCGTTGGTGGCCAGGTCCTGCAGGTACTGCTGGCGCGTACGCGTGGCCATGGCGTGGAACTGGCGTGCGTGGCCCGCCGCCTGCTCGCCATTGAGCGCCTTGGCCAGCAGGAAGGCCCGGAAGTCGGCATTGGCAGGGAAGGGGCCTCCGCCCGGGGGCAGAGCTGGCCCAAAGGCTGGGGTGTCCTGGGTGCGGCTCACGGCCACCCTGCGGGGAGGGAGGCGGTAGTGAGTAGGGAGGATCCAGGACACCGTGCCCATGGGAGACCTGGGACCACCCGGGCACCCACCTGTAGGAGGTGTGCGGTGTGCAGGGTTCATGCACGCGCACCACTAGGAACACGTGCTGGAAGTGCGAGCGGATGGTCGTGGGGCAGAAGGGCTTGCTGCCAGGCTCCTGGAATACTATGGTTACAATATCGTTGCCAATGTGGCGCTTGCGCAGGAGCTGGGAGTTAAATGGTGGGGGATGTGAGGGCACCGCCTGTCTCCTCCTCAAACCTCTCCTCATTCACGCAGGGCAAAGCCTGGGCACCAGTGGCTCCCCACCTGCCCATGGAGAAGGCCTGGGTTGTTCCTCTTTGGGAAGGGGCCACTAGAGGGGAGGGTTGTTAGGGGTCAACAGAGCTCAGGCCAAGGTTCAAATATTGCCACCTATGCAGCACCCTCCAGGGTTTCCTGGAAGCCCCTGGCCACCCCACCCCCATCCTAAGCCCCCCACACACCTGCTGCTGGTTATTAGGGGTGTAAGGCAGCATCGTGGACACATGGAACATGATCTCATGGTCTCGGTACGTCGTGTAGACAGAATGTGTGCCCGTGGAATCCGCTGTGGCCAGGAAATTGGGGACACAGAAGGAGAGCAAAGGGAATGTGAGTGGCTTGAACCTGCCATCCCTGACTGCACCCAGGAGCCTCCATGCCTTAAACAGCAGGGGGACAACCCCTTCATGTCACCAGCCTGTGCCCAAGCCACGAGGTCTAAGGACCTCAGCCTTAACTACCCCAACAGGCTACAGCCCCACCAGGGCGAAGGGAGGTCAAGGATGAGGGTGTTGAGACAGAATGAAGGCAGCTTGGCCTTTGCAGCCCTGATTCAGGTCCACAGCCTACCCAGAGAACTCTCCAGCTCCCAGCCCCAGGACAATGTGGAAAAAGGAATGACAAAGGCGGCTCTCACCACAGAAGTCTGCCCTTCAGCATGAGTCTTCCCCACCCCTCCAGCACCCCGGGCCTCACTTTTGGTGTCCAGCTGGGCCCGGTAACTCTCAAAGCCTTTGAGCCGCACCACGTCACCCAGCAGGGTGAGGAACTGCATGAAGGCCGCTCCCGCCTCCTGGTTGTTGTACATCTCCTCCTCGGAGCCCTGGCCTGCCCGGCAGTACAGGATGCCCACCTTGCGCTGGAAACTCAGCTGGGGGGACAGCGGGGAAGGGGAAGGCAGAAGGCATAGGCCTCAGTCCCCCACCGGCTGCACTCCTGCCACATCGTGGTGAACGGACGGGACACTGGCCCAGGGGTGAGCTGCCTGATTCTGTGGCCCTGAGCACCATCCCTCTCTGAGCCACTTCTGTGTCCTGGCCTATCAAGTGGGGCAGTCGTGTTGCTCCTAGTACTCAGGAGGGTGGAGGAGGTCACAGGTGGGAAGGGATCAGAGGGAGTTCGTTCTCATGTGACAATCGAGGAGGTAATTCACAGAAAGGACCCCATGCACAGTGCACTTGCTGCCAATAAATGTTCCCATTGTCATCCTTATCTCAAGGCCAGATTGTCCTACCCTCCCTCGAAACTGAGGAACCCCCAGCCCAGTCTCTGGAGGCCTTGAGCCATGCGCCACCTCTGCTCCAGTTTCTCTGCCCTCTCCGCTCCTGGCTCCTTTCCTCTAACCCCATTAAAACCCTGGGTTCCCGTCCAGCTCTTGCCTCCCTGCTTCATAGCTAAGCTTGTCTACACTCACAGTCCCCGCTTCAATTTCATTCCTCCCAACCCCCTGCAGCCCCAATTCTACCCCAGCTTCTACACCCCAACTTCCCTACAAGCCCACAGGTATGGCCTCACCCTGGAACACTCCTGGCCACAGCTGGCACTGGGGACAAGTGGAACCTCACCTTGCCTGAGGCCCCAGGGACCCCACCCTCTTCTGCCTGGGCCTCTTCTCCACCCGTGCTCCTCCCCCTCAGTGGCCACCTCCATGAGGTGACATCTCCACCTCTGCCTCCAGCCCAGACCCTTCTCCCAAATTCCAGGTTCCTAGATGTCCTTCCAGCACCTCGGCACCTCACCTCCTTGCTGTGACTCTCCCACCTTGTCCTTTCTCCATAAAAGTGCTACTCCCAAGGGCCAAGAAGCCGGGAATCTCAACACTCCCCATCTTTCAGTCAGTCACAAGGGCTACACCACCCCTGGACTGTCACCTTCTCTTCACCTCCACCATCATCACCACAACGTCTAGCTTGGACAATTGCAACAGCCTTTGGCTTGGCCTCCCTGCCCCTCCAGTCTCGTCCCCATGCTGCAGCCAGACGGCCACTGTACCTCTCAGATCTGCTCTGAATCTTTCCACAGCTTCTTAGTACCCCTGGGGCCAAATGCAAGCCTCTCCCCTTCCCCTCCCCCAGAAGCCTAACTCCAGCCACACTGAACTTCCTAAATGTGATATACTTTCAGTCTCTAAGCCTTTGCACAAATTGTTCATTCTGCCCAGAAAGCCCTGTTCAACCCTGTGTGCCCAGAAAACACTCACTTATCCTGGCTTGAGCTCTTGCGTTTCCACCATGATGTAAAACCCTGTACCCTGGACAAGGAAGGGTTGTCAGCACTCCTTTGTGCCCATAGAGCCCTCAACTTTCCCCGCTCACTGTTATCCTGCTCCTATATTTCCTCAATTGTCTGTGGGTCTTTCTCCCCCACACAGCTGTGAGCTATTCAAAGAAAGCACCTGGCCTGGACCTGTCCCAAGCATCCAGTCTTGGGCCTGGCACCAAGAAGATGTGAGAAATGTTTGTTGAGTAACAGATGAATTGAATGATACAGAGCAGGAGAATCAGGGCCAGTGGGCAGCTTTCAGCACAGGGTAGGGAAGGACTTCCAACTGGCCTGTCTGTCTCGAAGTGGAACAGGCAGCTTCAGAAAGGAGTAACACCCCACAGTGAGAGGAGACCAAGCAGGGGCGCAAGGCAAATTGGCCAGGAATGATGAGGGAATTGCAGGAGCAGCACAGTCAGATCAGGGCTTTTAGGGCTGTAAAGTACATATGTGTCATCTTCAGATCTTTTTAAAATGCACACTCTGATTCACTAGGGGTGGGGCCCCAGAATCTGCATTTCTAACAAACCCAGATGATGTGGATGCTGCTGGTCTACAGACCTTCCTTTGAGAAGCAAGGCTCCAGATGACCTCTGATGCCTTCTCTCTGAAAAGCCAGCTCTCTTGGGGTCACCTCCCAGCCCAGGGTCAGAGTCAAGGTTAGGGGGTTGGGAGCTGGGCAGGCCAGGTTCAGACAGGATCTAGCCGTAAGGCTGGGGACTCACAGGCCACTCACCACTTGCTCATCCAGCGTAAGCAGAGTGCGTGGCACCTTGGGGGAGGCTGAGCCCAGGCGCAGGCACATCGGGCTCAGTCGCGGCGCCACGGACTCCAGAAGCTTCCTTGGGGACAAGCCCCGCGGGGAACCCGGCGGCAGCGCGTCCTCTGAGATGGTGCCGCGGAGGGTCCGGAGCTGAGGAGGGAGGTTAGAGGCGCTCAAGATCTATACGGACCGTGGAGGAGGCAACCCACGGCCTGACCCCATGACCCCAGCCCACCTGCGTGGTCCGCACGATGATGCGGTAGCTGTGCAAGGTGCCCCCTCCACTGCCTTCCTTCTCCTCCCGCCGCAGGCTCACTGCCACCGGGCCCAGCACCTCATCCATCCCGAAGAAGTTCTGGTGTTCTGGGGAGACCTGGCAGTGGATGATCGGTTCCCCGTCCCACAGCCCCACCCTCGCTCGACCATGCCCATCACTAAGTCCTGCCCTAGGCCCCTTCTCATCACCCAGTGTAGACCCTAGACTAAGTCCCGCCCCCCATGGCTCCACCCACATCACACCTTGCTCCAGACCAGGAGGCCAATGCCTCCCTACTCCCAGGCCTAGATCCTGCCCTGGCCCTGCCCGCTATGCCCATATTCTTCCTTCCATGTCTTGGGGTTGTCTCTTCGCAGAAATGGTGAGATCAAGCGTCCCAGGTGCAGGGCTTTCAGGCCTGAGTATTCACAACAGAAATACAGAAAGGAAATCTCTCCCCAGCTCGGAGGGTTGTGAGGATGAACCAAACAGAGGCAGAGGGGCATGCCGTGGATGGCAGGGAGGACCGGGGGCTGGCCTTAAGGAGGTAGTTAAAAGTGGACCTAGTAGCTTCTGATTCTTTCTATGGCCAGAGACTTTACAGAAAAAGGATAGTTCATGAGCCCTACTGCGTGCACTGCAGATGACAGGGACCTCTGCCCTCAACCCACTCTTGCCCAGTCAAGGACTGCCTTCCCCTCACCTTTGCCATAGAAGTACTTGCGGTAGTAGCCGGCACCCAGGTCTGCGTGCTCCAGGTTGTAGGCTGAGGTTCGGTTCTGTGGCTCTTCCAGGATGGACACAGCCGCATTGGGCAGGGCAGGGGGCACAGGTGGGGACACTGTTCCACCCAGGCCCAGCTCACCCTCACCCCCAAGCTCGCTCACAAAGCCAGGCGCCCCAAGCAGCAGGTCTGAGCTGGTAGCCTGGTCCTCAGCTGAAGCCAGGGTCCCAGAGCTGACCTCTGTGCGTCCCCCTGTCCCCCGTGGCCTTGGAGCCCAATCAAAGAGCAGGCTCTGCACATCATAGTGGGCAAACCATCGGGGCTCAAGCACTGGCGGGAAGGTGGGCTCTGGTTCCTCAGCTGGCAGCCCCAGCAGTGCCAGCGGGTCAGTGAAGAGCCGGGTGGAAGGCAGAGAGGGGCGGCTGGTCTCCTCGTGGCTGTGGGCACGGGCACGGGGGCTGGCTGGTGTGGGGGGCCGGGCCTCTCCTGCATCACTGCCACTGCGCAGGAGCGGGCTACGGGCTGGCCTCGGCTCGAAGGTGTGTGGTGTCAGCGGGGGCCGTGCTGGCTGGCGCAGCTTTCGGGCAAAGAGGTCATCGGTGGGCGCGGGGGCCATGCCCCGCCGAGGGCTCCCCACACCGCCGGCCCACATGGGCGTGTTCTGTGGGCCAGACTCTCCGGGGGCCGGGCCGCATTGGCAGGCACGGGTGTTTGGTGCCCAGCCGGCAGGCCGAAGTTGCGGCAGCAGTTCCTACCCTGAAGGAGGAGGGGGCTACTCAGAGGGGCCTGGGGAGAAAACAGGAACCTGGCCCCTAGCCTGGTCCTCCACCACCCGGGTTGGCTTCCGGCCCCCCTCCGAGACCATCAAAGCCGCTTCCGCTTTCCTGGCCACTTCCTCATCTGCCTAGGGCTGAGGTTTCCAGCCCCCTCCCCACCTTAGTGCTAGGCCAGGCCAGGGGCTGGGCTGTTGGGCCTTGGCCCTGAGGGTCCTGGAGACTGGGCAACCCTGGGGCTGCCAGGGTCCCCCAATTCCCATTCACACACCTTGGCTTTGGCCTGGCCCAGTGTGAGAGTCCCTACCAAGGCCTGACCCAAGTGGACAGACAACTCATTTTGGCTGGGACGGGAAACCCATGGGGCCACCGGTGTCTGGGTCCTGCCCACTTGACAAAGGGAGGACGTCCTGTCTCCAGAGACCTTCCTCTCTGCCCCTTCCACTTCCTCCAGGGTCCCTGAGGAGCCAAGCACCCACAGGCCTGGTCCCAATGCCCTGGCCCTTAGAGCCTTGATACCTCAGGGACACAGGGGTTCCCAGGGAGTGGCAGCGGGGCAGCAGGAATGGCAAGAGGACTTCCTTCGGCACAGGAAATGGCCACAACTCTGGGCCCAGCCCCCTGCCCAGCCTCCACATCCTGAGGAAGGTGCTGGGGTCACACTAGCTCCATCATGGGACTCAAGTCACCCTGGCCTGAAGTACAGGCCAGGGCCCACCCTCTTGCAGACTGCTGTGTCCATTCCTGGGACAAGAGTGAGTCATGCTGACTAGGTCCCTTTACTAGAACTGGGACCCATGGGGACCTCTGCCTACCTGGTCTCAGTGATGTGGACAGGGAGGTCTGGACCCTGTGTGACAGAAAGTCAAACAGGTCCAGATAAGGAGATGCTCTTGCCTGAAGTGATTCCATGTCAGAGCTAGGATTTGAACCTGGGTCTGTCAACCTCCATGGCCTAAACAGAGCTGCACTTACCCACTACTGTCCCTATGTGCGTAGGTGTGGGGAGGGTGGGGGGTTGGGCTGAGACTCAAGGTCTCACAGGATGTAAGACAGAGACACCTAAGGCCCCAGGGACCTGCTAAGTGCGGAAATGTGGCGAGGCCAGGAGTAGGTGCAAAAGGTAGTGTGATAACATGCAGGGGAGTCACACCAAGTTCGTGAACCCTGGGTGGAGTGGGCAGCTTGGGCTGGAACCTGGGGACCCTCCACTGGGGGTGCGGGCATCTGCTGGTGGGTCTTCGTGCATGATCCAGTGACATCACGTGGGGATGGCCAAAAGGGAGTGAGGAGAGGAGCTCTGTACACCCCTCAGCTGGGGCCTCCAGAACTGAGTGAGGCCTGCAACCTTGGTTTTTCCTAGGACAAGCTCTGATGCTGCCCTTGAGCCTGTTTACTCATCTCTAAGATGGGGTTAACTATTCCTGTTCCCTCCCAAGACTGCTGGGACATGGGAAGGAGAGTTAAGTGAGTGAAGCTAGCCATCTGTGTGCATGGCAGGTGCAGGCCCTGGCTCCATGTGCCAAGCTCAGGGCACTGCAGGCTTGGGCCTGGACTATGGTGTGTGAGCGGGGGCGAGAGGGCATGAGGGAGGGGGTCTGTGCAGGCCCCTGCTCCATGTGGGCCGAGCTCTGTGCGTGTGTGAGCACCCAGCCCATGGGCTGCCTCTGCCTCTGGCTCTGCCCCCAACCCTGCAGCTTCACACAGGGTCCATTGAGGCTGGGACATTCCTCGGGGCCTGTGTCACTCGTGGGGGGGAGGGGATCGGCCCCGCTCCCACAGATCCGGAAGGCCTGGCTGCCCCAAGAGGAGGTGCTGGACGCCTCCCAGCACATCTGGAGGTCATGACCCCATTTCTGCTGCCAGGGGGGGGCGCGACAGATGTTTCCTCCCCGGCCAGCCCAGGGACTGGGGGAAGGTGTGCAAAAGATAGGGGAGGAGGCCGTCCAGGGAAAAGGGGAGTCCCAGAATAGGGGGAGCCCCAAACACACTCAGCAGCAGGGGCAGTGGCGTGTGGCCAGCGCCGCCAAAAGGAGTCGGGAGCAGCCGTGTCCACTCACCGGCTCACCAGCCGGGCTAAGCCGTCGCGCAGAGAAGAGAGTGGAGGCCGCCCGCTGGAGACAGGGGACTGGATATGTTGACTCAGGACTGAGCTGGAACCCGGAGGAAGGTTGGGAGGGTGCAGGCGGCGAATGCGGCGAGGCCCCCCCTCCCACACACACACCACCCGGACCCACGGCCAGGTCACCTTCTCTCCTGTCCGGACCGACCGTGGTGCCCCCCGCACCCTGCTCCCGCCGGTACCTCTGGGGCTCCCGCCCAGCCGTCTCCTCCCGCGCCGGGGTCCCGCCGCCTGCTCTCCCGCTACTGCTCCCGGCGCTGGCTCCGCCCGGGGGCGGGGCCGTGGCAGAGGAGGCGGGGCCAGCCGAGAGCTGGCGGCGGCGGGAAGTGCAGCGGGCGGGGACTCCGGGCCGGCGGTGGTCAGCCCTGCGCGCAATCCGAAGCCAGGCCCAGCCCAGGCGAGCTGTCGGGCTTCCAGCCGCTGTACTGACTCTCTCGGCCTGTTTCCTCAGGTGAGAAATAAAAACAAGTGTACCTGCCTTCCAGACCAATGGGGAGGGATAGAGAAGGCCACCTAGTGCCCAGCTCCCCACCTGGCACATAGCAGGTGCTCAGGAACTGCGACTATTTTATTAAGGACTCACTAAGCACTGGGCACTGGGTCATTGCTCTACACAGACCATCTCGTTCAATCCTAAAATACTTTAGACAGGTGTTGTCATCGCTTTAGGGCTTGGAGCGATTGCGGTTCAGAGAAAGGCTTTGCCAAGGTCAGGGTTGATAAATGTAGGAGCCACTAGCACTTGAAGTTTTTGAACATATGGGGTAGGAAACTGAATACAACCTTCAGATGTAGACTTGAAAAGGGAACAGGTCTGTGGGGAAGGAGACCCAGCCCTACCTGAACCCCACCTTAGTTTGACCGTGATTTCCATCACCCCCAGCCCCACATCTTTCACTGGCCTTCTGTGCTCATCTACCCTGATCTGGCCACCTCCTCTATCCTGTACCTATTCCGAGACAGATGAAGAAACTGCCAACCAAAATCAAAAATAGTGTTATTAATTCTGGTGTCCCGAAGCATGGAAAAAAAAATGACAAAAAAAAAAAAAAAAAAAAAAAAAAAAAAAAAAAAGAAATCACCCTTCCCACATTTCAGGCCCCAGGTCCAGGCCAAGGGGGCCACCCTGCAGGCGGTGCAGGCCCAGGGGCTGAGTCAGTCCTGGCCATGGGCTCAAAGTGGGACCTGCCCATGGGTTTGGCTCTTAGGGCCTGGCTGGAGGCTGATTGCCTCAGTTTGGGGAGCCTAGGCCCTAGACTAGGGATGAGAAAGGGTCAAGGACAGAGATCTGGGCCATTCAGTTCTGGTACTCTGGCTGAGACAGCCAGAAGTCAGGGTTCAGAAGTGAGAGCCAAAGCCACTCAGTTCTGTGGTCCAGCAGAGGGCCAGAGGCAGCAGAGGGAGGTCCAAGTCACTGAGTTCTGGGACGGGATCCAGTGGGCACCAGGCCATTCAATACTGGTGCTCCAGCAAGGGCTGGGCAGCCGGGCTCTCGTGTTCCTCAGCAGCAGCAGGCCAGTCACCTGGGGCCCCGGTGGGCGTGCCACTTTCAAGGGCACTGCTGTTCAAGCAAGGAATGTCCTGGGCTGCTCTGTGGGGCGAGACCTCAGTGCTGACATCTGGGCTGAGGTTGAGGTCTAGAGGTGCCTGGGGGAGGGGAGACTGGTTGGCAGGCGAGCAAACAGCCTCCTGGGACCTGACCCTCCCACACACCCCTTACCTGAGATTTGGGGGTACCTCCTTTGGGACTCCCTGAGGCTGGCTCTCCATCAGATCCTCCCAGCCCTTTCCGACCCCCCAGGCTCCACTTTCCACTGAGGCCCTCAGAACTGAGGGGACCAGGGCCAGGGGGCCTTGAGGGCCGGGGACCCTCAGTGGGGGCAGGTGAGGCAGGGGGTGGTCCAGGGAGCCGAGGGGGAGGCCACTGCAGCAGAGGGGGTGGCCGTCCATCACCAGAGCTGCTCAGTGAGGGTCGTGGCCCCCAGCCAGGGCCTGGTGGGAGGGCTTGGTCGCCACTGCCTAAAAGAGACAGATCAGAGAGCAGAGCTCTCAGCTGGGCTGTCCTCCTTGCCCACTGGTTCAGCCCAGCCTCGCCTGCTCACCTGCTGTGTTCTCAGGTGTGGGCTGTGCCAAGGAAGGGTTATTACTGAGGGAGGTCAGGCCGCCGCCCCCACCACAGTCCGAGTCATCCACGTTACCGCCGCTATTGCAGCCAGCGCCACAGCCCTTATGAAGCCTGGGGGTGGGGAAGTGAAGAAGGGGTCAGAGGGGAACATTGCTGAAGCCATAGGCCTCACGAACATAGTCCTCAACCTCAGAACAAGTCATCTGCCACCTCTCGGCCCCAGGATCCTCACCTCTAGGAGATTTTGCTGCCTGCTTTGCAGGGCCTACTTTGAGGAAGGCACTGTTAACTATGCTAATGACTAAAGGCCACCATCAGCTCCTGGGAGGGAAGGGGACACCTCTTGGGGAGTCAAGGTGGCTCTGGAAGAGGGTCATCTCTTGGGGTTCAAACCCTGGCTCCAGAACCTCCTCCCTTTGAGGCCTTGGAGGGAGCAGCTGCACCTCTCTGCTTCTCCTCTGCTTCCTCCTCCGAGCCCAGCACATAATCCCCTCGCGAGGCCTCACCTCTCCCAGCTGTGCAGGAGCCAGCGGGCGATGGCGCCCAGGCTGACTGGCCCACCCCACAGCGCCCGTAGCTGGGGGTGGCTGCCGGCCAATGAGGTGGTGAGGGGTGACACATAGATGGGGTAGCCCAGTGGCTGGTCACAGGAGGAATTGATCATGTTGCGGAGTGCCTGCTTAGCGTTCTGGATACTGCCGCGCTCAGGGTTGCGGTTGCGCAGGAACACCAGCTCCTGCTGCTGCCCAGCCCACAGGCCACGCACACACTCCCGGTTCACCTGTGGGCAGCCACACGCAAGGGTCAGGGAGCTGGGGCCAGGAAGAGGGCCCACGTCGCAGTGCAGGGCCATCCGCACCTTGATGACTCGGAAGCTGAGGTGGCGCCGGTTGAGCATGATGATCTTGTACTCATCGGAGGCGTCATCCATGACATGGCGCAGCGCCAGCAGGGAGGGCGTGTTGCTGAGGATGGCACTGCGCCAGGCTGGGTCGCCCTCGTGTGAGATGACCAACCGCTCCTCGTTGGCCGCGATGGCATCATACAGGGCTGCTGGCTCCTCATATTCATCTGGGGATGTGAAGTGGTCCTAGCAGGGAGGATGGGGGGACCGGGATCAGTGGCTCCTGCCCTGGGAGAGGCTTTACCCCTCACCTGCCCATGCTATCTGGGGACACCTCTCCCCCACCTGGTGAAGCTTGAGGGCCATGCGAACCCCAGGTGCCACTACGCGGTGAAGCAAATCCATGTCGGCAAAGACCCACTCATCACGCGGGGAGGTGATGCGAAAGTCCCCCTTGAACAGGGCGTGCAGGCCATAGAGGAAGGGCTCCAGGCTGGATGGGGAGGAGGAACAAGGAGGTGAGCGAGAGGGGTGGGGAGAGCCAGGAGTCTCAGGTTTCAGAGTGATCTGAGCAGAGACCCATCCTCATGCTGGGCCTCAGTTTCCCCATCTTGACAAGGAGGCCAGTCTCTGTCCATCCCTCACAGAGCGGTGAGGAGCAGGCAAGGTCATGAATGGGAAGTGTCTCGTCCATGTGAGATGAACTATACCAACAGGAAGGACCAGTGCAGTTTCCAGGGGGCCACTGCAGCCAGAGACACACAGCTCTTCAGGGAGGGGTGGGGGAGGGGAGAGCAGTAGGCCCAGCTGGACCTGTGGGCACTCACCTGGCAGACATGCTGTGTGAGGCTGTCCCCAGGGCCCGGCGGCCCAGCACACACAGGCCAAAACACAGCGTGACCAGCGGCGAGTTCCAATCCTGGTCTACGGGCTGTAGCACAAGGACCCCCGTCCCCAGAGGCCAGCTCAGACCTGGGACAGGGTACTTGGGGTGGGGGCCAGGGCCCAGGCCAAGAGAGGCTCAGGGTGAGAGCAACCCAGATGGGGAGGGAGAAGTGGATAAGCCCAGGTCCCCAGAGCCCTGGGTGGGTCAGCCTGAGGGTAGTGGTGGCCCGACCTGGCTGCGCCGAGAGGCACAGTACTGGATCCAGTCAAGGTGCACTGAACAGAAGGAGGGCAGCGAGAGGCCAGAAAGGCGAAGATCATAGTCTTCATCCACACTCAGCGAGAAAGTGGGGTCTGAGTCAGCATAGCCAGGGGCCCGCACAGGCCTCAGGGATGCCGTGATGCCCTCATGGTTGAGCCATGCTTCCAGCTTGGGTGAGCGGCTCACATAGTAGATGATGCTCTAGGGTGGAGGCGGAGGCAGGCGTCATGGTGGAGCTGGCTATGCCTATGCCCTTGCCCTTGCCCTTGCCCCTGCCCCTGCCCCAGCCCCAGCCCCAGCCCTGAGAGGAGAGAGCACCAGGGTAAAGAGGCTTCTCCCCCTGCCTGAGCCAATTTGCTTTCCTAGAACACACTTCTTGTAGCCCATCTCAGCTCCCTAAAGCCACATGGGCAAGCTGGCTCTCCTCTCTAAGCCAGGGAGGAGTGAGAATGCCAACAGGAAGCACCCACACTTATAGAGTAGCCCTATGAGGTCTTGTGCTGTGGCAAGTGCTTGCAGGCAGCATCTTGCCTCCACCTACCAGCCCCAGAATATGCCCCATTTATAAGGGAAATAGGGGCTCAGATGACCGCCTTGCCTGACATCACATAGCAGGACAGACTGAGTTGGAATTTGAACCTCAGACTTTCAACAACATGACACTGTGGGATCCAGATCACAGGGCCTGCAAGGTTAGGCTGAGGTAGTGGGGCTGCCTGCAGGCCAGTGGGGCCTAAGTGCCCCTGGGTCACAGGTCCCTTTAGGCGGCTGAAGTGTGACAGCCATAGGGCCTCTCTGCAGAAAAAAGCCAGAGGCACAACATCTTATGCCCAAAATTGGAGGCTCCTGGGCCTCTTGGTGAGAGACCCTATTGGTTTCTAAGCAGAGGTTTGGGCAAATGGAGAGGAGCTTTTGGGAGGCAGGTGGCTGGCACAGTCAGGATGGAGAGGCAGTGTGATCAGGCAGCTGGCAGCCAGTGAGCTCACGGGGATTCCATGTGCCACCCTGAGATGGTGCTGATGGGGTTGGCCCTTTGCCTGGGGTAAAGCGTGGGGAGAGTGGTGCAGCTGGCCATGGCCTGAGGGTACCCATGCAGTAGGGGTGTCCAGCAGGGTGGTTGTGGTAGGGCATGGGGAGGCCAAAAGCCTGGGAAAAATAACCAGAGTACAAGCTGGGAAGAGCTGAGGACCTCAAAAAGCTCAGGGGGGTGGGGGTGGGGAGAACCTGGAGTCAATGGCTGTGGGTGGGGCCTCATCAGTCCCCAGCACGTGGGGGCCTGCTGGCCCTGCATCACAGTGGCTACAGGTAAGTGGGCAGGCAGTCTGGGGAGGGATAGGCCACCTTACCAAGAGGAAGGAGACCAGGAACCTCATGGGGTGAGTGGAGGCAGGAAGGCTGTGGGGCAGCAGTAGGCTCCAGGCAGACCCACTCCCGACTGACCTTGCCCAGAGAGCATCTCTACAGTCTGGGCACCACCACAGCCTTCTGAGAAGACCCAGAAAAGAAGTGCTTCAGGGGCAGGGAGGAGTTGGCCAGGCACACGTGAAGTGCCTGGTTAACTTCTGCCACCGCCACTGTGTTCTGGGACACACCCCTCAAGTGATTCTCAGGAAGAAAAGAAGACGGCACTGTCTGTGAGCATTCTGTGGTTGGCTCTGCTGAAGTGCTCTCTGGGGACTGCTTCACCGCCTCCGCACAAGTGCGGTGCCTTTTCCTGCTCTCATGCTCATGAGCTGCAGGAGCAGGTCTGGGAGCCTGTTTTTCCACATGTAAAAACAGCCAGTTACACTGGCCCTTCCTCTTGCAAGAGATACTAGAAGGATATGTCATAATGAACGTGCCAGGCTTGGGAAAGTGCTGAAGACCTCGTGAGTGCCGAGACTTGGCTGCAGGCAGATGTGGGGGCTGGTGTCTCTGGCCACAGGATTGGACCAAGTCTCTCACCCATTGCGCTCAGCACCTCCCGTGGGAACAGTGAGGTGCTGGAGGAGGCACCGAGGGGTATGACTCCACCTAGTGTAGCCAACCTCAAAGGTTAGAAAGAACATATCCTCAGCACTGCCCCAGGTCTGCTGGGCTCCCCAGCACTCCCCGCCCTCCCTGCTGGGCTCCTTCATATCCACCTCCCCCAGGACCCCACCCACAGCAGCCTGACTTGTCCTTCCAAACTTCACCCCACACTCCATGTCCTCAATGGAGCCTTCTCCAGTTTCTCCAGGCACCTCCCGCCTTTGAGGCAGTCTTAGCTGTGGCAACTCAGCTTCCCCATGGGACAATAAACCTGGCAGGGCAGGAGCTCGTCTTAGCCTGGCAGCCATCAAAAGTGCAGTGATCGAAAGGCTATGCATGGCTTTGAGCGGGGCTCGTGGGAGCCAGCAGGGTGACCTGGGCAAGGACACCTCTCTCAAGATGGGCCAGGAAGGCAGACAGGACCATGACCCCTGCATGACCTGGGGCTGGGACTGTCCTCTTGAGCATCTAGACCATGGCCTCCTTCTTGGTGAAGGGAGAGGCTCACTAACTCTTCCCTAGGAGTGGTTGGGAGGACAGAAGGAACAACAGAGAAATCACAATTTCTTTGACATGTGACACGGACGGGATGTCCATCAGCGACTAAAGGACAGCTGGGGGCTGCATGTGACTGGCCTAGAGAGAACCTCAGGTGGGCTAGCTCACCTGCGCCCCAACAGGTCACCTCTCTAGGCTCCACATGGGGAGCTCCAGGGCAGATCCTAAGAGACTACATGGGGACCTGGACTGTGACGACCGACCCACAACTCCCATAGTGCCTTTATATTCTGGGCACCATAAGCCTCCTCATTCCTGCCATCTCACAGAACTGCAATAACCCCCACTTCTCAAGGGGGTAAAATGAGGCATGGCAGGGGAGAAGACATTCCAGACTGCCCAGAACCCCCAGCCCAGGGCTCTTTTGCAACTCACACTGTGCTGCACCAACCCTCACCACTCCCAGCAAGTCTCCAGACCCTCAGGCCTGGCTTGGAGCCCCCAGGCTGAGGCTGGAAAGCCCATGACTGAGGTAGCAGGCCTGGGTTCAAAGCCTGGCTCTGCTACATTCTCCTAATTTAGGAACCCCAGGCAAAGCACTTCAACTCCGCAAGCCAAGGTCCACACCTGGGAGACAGGAGGGCCTCTCTTGGATGGTATGGCAAACCCTACCCAGCTCCAGAGAGGGCCTAGCACAGAGCCTGCCCCACAGGAAGCACCACTGCTTGGCACTGCTCCTACGATCATCATTAACATGACCACTGTTAGCATCACCATCACTCTGTGCTGCGGGGAGGAGGCAGGAGGGCTGGTCACCTTGAAGGCCAGCCTCAGCAACTACCCCTCTGGGACCAGCAACTCAGTGAGGAATCCATGCACATGCTGTCCCCATACCCCTCATACTGACTGCCCCAGGCAAGCCTTCTGTTGTAGGGCAACAGGAAGCCCCTGCCCTGGGTACACTATCACTAGAGCCATGTATGCCCCTGGAGCCCCTGCAGCCTGTTGCCTGGCGGTGGCACCTCGGAGGATGCTTAAACTCTCTGAGGCCTCTGCTCCCATTGGGCAAAACAGGCTCCTGAAAATCCAGAAGATGGCACTCAGGATGCTCCCGGTTGGTGACCCAGTAGGAACCTGCTGCCCCAACGATGGCCCACATGCCTTACCTTGACATAATAGGTGATGAGGATCTTGCGGAGGTCGAAAACCTGCAGCATGGAGGCAGCGTTGTTGTCACTAATGCTGTAGCCCTCCAGCACATACTTGCTGGCCGTCACCTCCCAGGCCAGCCAGCGCTGCCCGAAGGCGGCATTGAAGGACAGGACCCGCGGCAGGTGGCCAGGCTCGCAGCAGCAGCAGCCCTCATCCTCCTCTACGCCCTCAGTGATGGCCTCCACCTCACGCTGCTGGCAGTATGTACCTGTGGGGAGCGGGTGCCCAGTCAGGGGCCACCAGGACAATCCCTGCCTGCCTCCTCCCCAACAAGTTGGGCATTCGAAACCTGCTGCCATTCACCCGCCACCCCAGAATACTGTGTGAGTAAACCTTAGTGAACGGATAGATTAGCAAATGAGTCCTTTCCTCCCCTAACTCCCAGCAGCCATGGTGGGCACAGGTGTCTTGTCACTCAATTACAGAGACAAAAACAAACTCAAAGAAGAGAAGAGACTTGCTTAAGGCCATGGCACTCAGGAGCTGTGCTAAGCTCCTCTGCACCCTTGGGACCTCTTCTGAAGCTGGCACCCAACATATATGTCTTCTTGAGCAAGGAGCTGGCTCACTCACAGGGTGTGCATGGTGCCCAACTGGAGCCAAGCCTTAGACCACAGAGCAGGCTGAGGGAGATGGCGTGAGAACCCAGAGCTCCAGGCCTAAGCTTTCACCACAGTGGCTAGTAAGAGTCGCTATGGACCCAAAGTTGGGGAAAGGACAGGGCTTTGACAAAAGAGACCTTGCCACCTTACTGCTCAGATCAGGAATCCCACACTCAGAGAAAAAGAATACCTTGCTCAAGGGCACCCAGCCAGCCAGGAGAAAGCTGGACTAGAATCCAGCCCCTGCCTCTGTGCACCATCAAACGCAGCATGATGCATCAGGCCCAGGTCACACCTGCCCACCCGAACTGAGCCCTGCACTCACCCCGGAACTCAAGGCCACGCAGCTGGAAGGTGATGAGGCCGTTGCCAACCTCAATGAGGTGCACCAGGGCATTGAGGTAGTCAGAGGCCAGGACAAAGCAGTCACCGGGGCCATAGTTGCCCCAGCGGCCCAGCATCAGGTCCCCACACAGCGTATGCTGCAGTGAGCGCGTCAAGTGCTCATAGAAGATGGAGTTAAGGTTGTTGTCGTCGGAGCCTAGGACCCAGAGCAGATAGAGAAATGGACAAAGTGACAAGGAAGTAAGGTTCCCTTCTCAGGGATGCCCTGCCCTTAAGCCCCCTGGATGGTTGGGTACACACCAGGGTTCCGGTCCAGCTGCGTGACCAGGCGGGTGTTGGAATGATCCACACGTTTAGTGCTGTTCAGAGAGACAAGGTGGAGCTGACAATGCAGGTGACAATTTCTGCCCACCTATCAGTCCCATGTTCTACCGGTCCTCTCTGAGCCACACCCCTGGGCTACGAGGCAGATGCCATCCATGATAGCACTGTTACATAGATGAGGCTGAGGCTCAGGGACATGTGGGGACTCAGCCAGGACCACGCAGTCAAGAAGAGGGGTGGCTGAGCCTCACTGCCCACCTATCAGTCCCATGTTCTACCGGTCCTCTCTGAGCCACACCCCTGGGCTACGAGGTAGATGCCATCCATGATAGCACTGTTACACAGATGAGGCTGAGGCTCAGGGACATGTGGGGACTCAGCCAGGACCACGCAGTCAAGAAGAGGGGTGGCTGAGCCTCAAACCCAGGCCCAACTTTCTCCAGGCTAGGCCTGAGACACTGGCCTGGCGCGAGCTTTGATCTCGTCGAATCCACTACCTCAAATCAAGCATCCCTACGGTGCCCAAGTGCTCACATACTTGCTGCGGGCCACTTTCTGGGTGACCTCCAGCCTGGGCTCCAAACTTCTCCCTTCCATCCCTGCCAGGCATCTGCTCCTGTCTCCGACGAGACTCACTTGTAGTCACGCTCCCAGAACTTGAGGGGCCGAGCATAGGACATAATGAAGACAGCACTGCCCAGCAGGGGGTTGAGCGGCGTGGAGAAGAGCCCTGAGAGCAGGGCTTGGACGAACAGCATGGCCGAGTCTGGTGCAAGTCAAGGATGCAGCAGGCAAACAGGACCTCCCCGGCCTCCCTCACCACCCCCTGCTGCCCCAGGCACAGCATTCTCTGCACACACCACCTGCACAGTCAGCGGCAGGCAGGATACGTGGCACAGCAAAGGGCTGGGCAAAGGCATGGAAAGCCGAGCCCCAGGTGATCTGCCAGGGTGCGATGTAGGTCAGCACGAAACGGAGCTTGTACAGCAGGTCCCACAGCTGTCAGGGGTGACAGGAGACAAGATCAAAGACATACAGGGTCCCTTAAGGAAGTGGGCTCTGCCATGTCCCCAGCTGCCAGGCCTCATTCAGAGCCTTGGGCCACCCTCTTAGCTACCCACATGGGGCCAAGCTCAAAGTCAATCCCAATCCTTTCTCTCTGGACTCAGCTCAAGATATCAGATACCATTAGCAACCCCTAACTGAGCTCTGAGTGGGCACTGGCCATTCAATCAGCCAACAACCCTAAGAGCTTCCTATTATTGTCCCCATTTCACGAATAAGAAAGTTGAGGTTCAGAGAAGGTAAATGACTGGCTCAGGTCACGCCATTCAATCAGTGGTGAGGCTGCGCCTGAACTATGGTACTGAAAGCCAAGAGACACTCACAGGCCCTGCCCTCAGAGAGGTACACAGGCTGGACATCTGCCATCCTGGGCTCCACCGGAAAACAAAAATAGCAGGCCCACATGAGTGAGAAAAGGGCTCAGGCCTGCTCGGGGTCCCAGGCACCACTGAAGGCCTCTAGTACAGTGTAGGGGGATGGTCTTTTGTTGGAGGTGACCCCCAAGCCCTGAGTGGGCACTCCTACAGTCTGGCAGAGCATCTGTATAGATGCAGACCCTAGGGCTTCTGAAACTCAGCTCTGAACTGGTCTCCAGGGCCATGGCTGGCAGAGGGGCAGAGCTCAGAGGTTGGTATCCAAAGGACAAGGCCACATCGCGACTACCCTGTTTCCAAGGAAGGTGGTTTTGGGGCCAGATAGACCTGGGTTCAAATCCTGGCTGACTACCAACTCTCTGCAGGACCTGAGGCAAGTCCCACAAGCTGTTTAAGCCTCAGCTTCCTCTCTGTAAAGAGAGGGTGGAGTTCCCACTCCTCGAGGAGCTGCTGCAAAGGCCCACAGCAGGCTGACACAAAGTGGTGCCTGGCAGGGCTGCAGACCCCAGAACATTCCCCCTGACGCAGGCAGAAGAATTCTGCTCTGCACCTGTTAGGCAGCCTGGAGTCTGGGCCACAGCCACCAACTCACCTTGCTACAGAGCAGGGACATAAGGAAATAGTCGAGCAGAAAGCCCTGGGAGAGGCGCGGGTAGTCAAAGTGGAAGAGCAGGACAGTGAAGGCCAAGGTCAGGTACTGCTGGGGTGGGCAGCAGAAGGCTGAGCGCAGCAGCTTCAGCCCAGCCACAGTCATTAGCAGTGCCCGGCAACTGTGGGTGAGGAACAGGTGTTAGGTGCTCAGCTGGGGGTTAGGGGGAGAGTGGGAGCAGGTGCCCCTTCCCTCGCCTATCCCAGCCTGAGAGCATGCCCAGGCCTTGGTTCTGCTGGGATGGCCCCTGCCATATTGGGCCAGTTACTCTTAGTTTCTGCCCCTCTGGAGAGGGTGGGGTGGGACATATTTGCTTTCAAAGAAGGAACCGAGTCCATGGAAAGTGTTTCAGGAGCTGTGACCTTACTTCAGCTTGCTGGGCAACCTTAGGCACAACTCATTCCCTCTCTGGCCTCAGTTTCCCTATACATCAGAAAGTAGATGGTGGGATAGTGGGGGGCAGGGGGATCCTCACTAGAGGCAGAACTTGTCGGGGTGGCTGACGACAGTGTGGGCATCCACTGTGAGGGCGTTGAGCACCACAGCAGGGTAGATGAGGTACTTCTCGACGCACTGCAGGCCAGCGTATAGCTTCTCAAACCACATCACCTGAGCGGCACCTGCAATGAGAAGGCGGGACTGTAGGCCAGCACCTAGCCCTCCACACTGCCCCCTTCCCTGGGACCCAGATACTAGCCACTGCAAGTCCAGGATGGTGTCTTCTCACAGAAAACCTGGAAGGGCAGGCACACCACGAGCTGTGGTGTCCTGGGTCCCTAGAGACTTTGGGGTGGCAGAGGAGGCAGGGGTGGATCTTTGACAGCTCAAATGAGGGACATGAGCCCTGGTAGGGCAAGAGCTCCACATGCCACTTAGCACAGCAGGCTCTTAAGGCAGGTTCTGCTGTCAGTGAAAACAAGGCCAACAGGAAATCTCAAACGCCCACTAGTGGCAGGCAAAGGACCACGTAAGGCAGGCTGGGTGAGGCCCGAGTACATGGTGAACCCGAGCTGCAGAGCCCTTCAGAAGGGGTTGCCCCCTTGGCTCAAGCTGACTGGAGCCACATGGGGATGCTACCCAGTGGAGCAAAATCATCCACTGTTTAAGAAAAACAAGGAACATGGACCTTCACATCACAAACCAAAATGTTTAAACATAGGTTCTTAGAGTGTAATCTTATAACACCAAAGTCAAGGGTTCGGATCCTAGTACTGGCCAGCCACCAAGAAAAAAAAGAAATACAGGCTTGAAGATTTTGTTAAAACTACTACATGGCCCAGCAAAAATGTACACCAGGCAGATCTAGTCCACCAGTGGCCAATTTGTAATTCTGGACAAGAGATCCCTGTAGGACCTTGGAATTCAACATCTTCCAGCTCCTCAGAGACAGCAATGATGACAGGGGAAGGATGGCACAGACAGGGAAGAGCACAACAGGGCAGAGCGGGGCACAATGAGAAGAGGGGGCAGAGAGCACGGCCGGGCAGTGTGGGCACAGAGAGGTCAGAGCAGGAGTGCAGGGCCAGGGTTGCACCAGGGTCAGCGCAGAGGGCAGTGTGGGTAAGCGGCCCCCTGCTGGCACTCCTGAGCCAAGAGGACCACACTCCCATCAGGCAGCCAGGCTTCAGCCTGCACCGAGGCCAAGGCCAAGCAACCAGGCAGGAGGGTCGTGGGGGGCCACCAGGGGCAGGTACTCACCACGCACTTCATACTGGCTGTACTCCTGCGGCTTCAGCACAGGCTGCGAGAGGCAGAACCAGGGCAGTTGTTTGCGGAGCTGTGGCAGCAGGTAATGTGTGAAGAAGCCCACAGCCCCAGCCAGTGCGTACAGCACAAAACCCAGCACCGACTGCGAGAGAGAGGGGCCGAGACTCATCCAAGGGGAATAGACCAAAAGCCACAGACTGGGCGGGAGCTGCCTGGGACCCTCAGGTCAAGCAGGCTACTACCAAGACTGAGGGAGAGGGGTGGGCCATGACACACGAACCTTCAAAGCAATGAAGACGGTGCTGGCGCTGACAGCAAAGGTGAGCACAGCAATCACCACGCACATCACCAGGTCGGAGTGCAGGACCTCACGCTACAGGGCCAGGAGAGACCAGTTTGGCTGCCCACTGTCCCGGGATGGCCATGCCCTCCAACACCTGCCACGGCCTCTGTGCTGGAACCCCACACCCCGCCCCCTCACCACCGACTGGCGCATCTTGTCCGGCAGTGGGTCTGGGGGCTCAGCCCGGGCTGTCTCCAAGCTCCGCTCCTCTAGCTCAGGGAAGAGTTTGCTCCGGATCAGAGACCTGAGGGGTGAGGAAGAGTCAAGGGCTAGGGAGGGCGCTCCTTCCTCCCACGGGTCCAGGGGGCCAGAGGAGACTGGGGTCAGTTGGTCAAAGGCACATGCACAGACCCACAGATCCCTGGACCCTCGCCATGCACAAACACAAACACACACATGGAGCACACACACGTGTGCCCATGCAGGCACCCACCAGAGCACAGTGGGGTCACTGCTCTGCCGGCTCAGGTGGTAGGACAGCGCCACCAGGAGGCCACAGAAGACTGAGAAGAGGACAGGGACGTGCTGTTCTGGCCAAGGAGTCTGGGGAAAGAATCCATGCTAGTCACGGGATGTGAGAGTAAGCGTGGGGGGTGCGGGGTACCCCCATGAGAGAAGCCACTGATGAGTCCAATTTATAGCCCTGTCCCAACACCCATGGGCCTCAGCATGGCACGCAACCCACAGGCCACCCCTACCTTGATGGCCCCGAGACAGAAGCCGTAGAGTAGGGCAGCAGCCAGCAGGCTGCGGGAGAGGCTGAAGACTGCGGTGAGCGGGCTGGTGGCGGCTGGGGGGTGGGGAAGAGCAGGTAAAGCCGATGCCCCCTGCTGGAGTCCCCACCTCACCCTGGCCCTGCTGCCCCTCAACTCCGAAGCTGGCCTCCCTGGGACACCACCCCCAACCCAGCCCACTGTTCCCAGCTCCCTCGAGCCCTGAGGGGCCTTCAAGCTTCTAGCATCCCAGGGTTTAAATCACTTGCCTGGGGAACAGAGGGAGGGGACAGGGCCCTGGTACAGATGTGGGAGAAGGCTCAGAAAGTGGTGGAGCTGCAGACACAACCCAAGAGCCCTCCTGGTCCCCCACCCCCAAGCCACCAGTGAACACTGCACCTGTGCCACCGAAGCCGTGCATGTCTATCTGCTCCAGCAGGTACATGAGGCAGGTGTTGACCTGGGGCAGGAGGCCCAAGAGGAAGACGAACGGGAAGCACAGGGTGAACACTGGCAGGGAGGGGAATGGAGGCCCGGTCAGCCTGCCAGCTCCCTTGGCCTAACACCTGGGCTCGCTCCCCTGCGCCACCTCAGCCCCGTCCCAGTCTCACCAGTGGCCACGTCTCGGGCACAGAAGAAGAAGGAGGCGGAGAAGAGTGTGAGGCCATAGAGGGAGACGGGAGGGAAGGGCTGAGCTGAGCCCAGGGTGTCCAGCAGCCAGATGAGCAGACAGCAGATGCAGAAGTAGACAGGCCGGCTGTATGCGATCACCCAGTTGTGGCCCTGGGGGGCCAGCCCGTAAGGAGGAAGGCCTTCCCCACCGACCAACCCCCACTCACATGCACACAACTCACACATGCACACACTCACATGTCCCAGGCCTAGCCCTGGGTCCAAACTAGAGAGCTGGTGGGGTAGGGGCAATGGGGGTGGTAAGGGAGCTCTTCCCCTCCCTTACCCCACTCTCCTCCCCACTTGGCCTCTGCCCTTCCCAGGGCCTCCTGGCGAGAGGCATGGCTCCACGGGTACTCACGTGCATGGGAGATGCCGCATCAGGCTGGACACTCTGGAAGAGACAAGAGCTACATTGGCAAAGAGAGCTGGTGCCCATGGTTGGGGGCGGGGGTGTTGTCAATGGCCCCAGGACCTGCTCAGCTCCACCACTAGGCAGTTATGAGTTACTGGGGCAGGACCCTGAGCTATCCTGAGCCTTAATTTTCTCACTTGTAAGATGGGTGGCTGGCGACAAGGAACCTCAAGTATCTTATCTGCTTTCTAGCTCATACCCCTCAAAACTGGAATAGTAAGAAGCGGACTGTCTGGAAAAGTTGAGTGGGTAAGGAAACACAGGAAACTAGGCCTGACCTTCAGCAGGGAGTACTGGCAGGAGGCGATGACCAAACAGAACTGGAAGACCCAGATGTCAGTGAAGAAGCCTTTGAGCAGCAACAGGTAGCCCAGGAAGGCGACAAGGCTGCTCAGCCCAACACCAAAGACGTTCTCCACAACCCCACGCGTCCTACAGAGACAGCAGTTAGGGCACAGCCCTCCCACCTCACCTTCTAGAGGGGAACTCGGGGAGACAGGATCCTGCCCTAAAGACCCATTTCCCAGCCTCTGCCCATGCCAATACCTCGACCTCTGAAGAGATAAACCTACAACCTTGCAGGAAGTCTTGCAGGAGGAGCAACCGCACCTGCTCCAGGAAGCCATCCTGTGGCTACCCTGTATCCCAGTCTTTGCCCCTCTAGATGCTGAGGGCTTGGGGTGCCATCACTCTGGGACTTGTCCATCTCCAGCTTATGTTGACAAGGACCTGTGCGTGTGGCTACAGTGTACACACCCCATCAGGCATGGCTCATTAGGCACACAGGCAGTGCCCAACCAGCACCCAGTCACAGTGCTGGAGAAATCCAGGTGGACAGGAAGCCAGGGCATGGGTTCTAGGCCCAAGTCCTCCACAACAGACAACAAAAGTCATCTGCCTTCTCTGTCTAACTTTCTGGGTCTCGGTCTCCCCTCTGAGAAGCAGGAAAGGTGACACAAACGGTTTGTGAGCTTTTCTAGGTTAACAGCACTCAATTTTCAAACCAAATCTACACAGAAGCAAATAAAAATAACAAACTGAATAGGAATACTTTGTTCTGAGCAGGGCTTTGGGAGAAATGGGGTTACCATAGCAACACCCACTGGCCACTCCCACCCCCCCACACCCCAGAGGAACCTAAAGGAATACAATTGCAGACCCCAGCCACTGAGGCACCCCAGCTTCCCCAGCCATCAAGGCACTCCAGCTTCCCCCAGCAATTGGGCACACCCATGTCTGATGGTGTGACTGCCTCCATGGGTTCACAAAGTCTGGAAGGCCAGCGTCCAGGGACTTTCTGGGGACTGGGGGCCAAGGCAGGTGGGCACTCACCGGTCCAGCAGGGCCAGCAGGGCAAGCCGCTCATAGCGCACAGAGGTCCAGCGGCCAGGAAGAAGCCAGTACTTGTAGCTGTGCTGGGCACGGGGCGGTGCCTCCTCCATCAGCGTCTGCTCCTGGGATTCGTGCAGGGAGTCCTGGTCCAGCAGGTCAAACTGCAGTCCCCACAGCCGCGGCCATCAGCCCTGCCGCCCCCCCACCACACAGTCTATCGTCTCCCACCTCACCCCCAGCACACTGGCTTGGTCAACCATTTCTCTCTGCACAGAAAGTCCTCACCATCTAGCAGCCCCATGACCTGCCCTGACCCTCCATGACAAGAGCATGCTCTTCTCTCCACATTCCCAAGACATAGCTCTACGGCTGCTAGGGGCTACCAGGTCCTAGAGTCCTAACTCCCATGTCTGTCTTCCCACTCAGGCAGAATCGCCTGTCTCTTCCAGGGCTCAGTAAAACCCCCTTGTCCTTTAGGAGCTGGTGCAAATGCTCCCTCCTCTCAGACAGAGTCATCACTGTCACTCTGACTACCCCACCCTGAAGCATGCAGAGCACCCGGCCCTGAGGACAGGCCTGGCTGCGAACGCCAGCACTGTGAGGCATTGGGTGGATTACTTAACCTCTTCGGGCTTCTTGTGACCTTCAATCAACAAGCATTTCTGGGACACAGCTATGGGCCTGCCTCATGCTGGGCACTGAGGATACAATGGAGGGTCAAAGATACACAGCCCCTGCCTCTTGCAGGGTGCTGACAGCTGTGCGACAAGAACAGCACTGCCTATTCCTCATGTCAGTTACAAAAACAAGTGAATCAGGAAGGGGCACGTGGGGGCTCCTGGCGCTGCTCATGGTCTATTTGTGGTCTCATGAGTTAGATGCGTGGGTACTCCGCACATCTATGATTATCCTTTAGACTCTGAGATCTAGCTTTGTGTACCCCTAGTACTTCTAGTATTACTAGGCTGACTACATAAATTATCGTACAAATCAGAAAATTTTATGAGCAGCCGGCCCGTGGCTCACTCAGGAGAGTGTGGTGCTGATAGCACCAGGGCTGCGGGTTCGGATCCCATATAGGGATGGCCGGTTTGCTCACTTGGGAGAGCGTGGTGCTGACAACACCAAGTCAAGGGTTAAGATCCCCTTACCGGACATCTTTAAAAAAAAAAAAAAAAAGAAAGAAAATTTTATGAGCAAAAAAGGACACTATTAATAACCATGCTGAAACAAGGAGCATTAATGGAGAATGCCCCAACCAACCACTCATGTAAAGAGCCAAGCACAGGGAACAGCAGAGTCGCCACTTGGCAAATTAAACTGCCACTTTTGTAGGTATCGTTGTTAACACCCCTCGTCTGTTAACTGCAGGCCCCTACAGAATTAGGAAGACACTCCAGACGCATTTGTAGAATAAGTGAATAAACAACCTCTTGAGCCATTCAGATGCAGGGTCTGTTCGCCCTCAGCCAGATATCAAATGTCAGGACTGACACAGTAGGAGCCCTCCCTCAGTGCAGCCTGTCCCTCCTGCGGTTCCCAGGCAAGCTCCCTACTCAGGCCAGGCTCAGTGATCTGCCTACCCCACAGCCCCTCTGCATGGTCCTTCTCCAGCCGCTCCTCACCTCCGGGATCTCCAGGGGCACCCGGCGCACCTGCATGCCCTGCAAAACCACAGGCCTTGGCTGTAGCAGGTTCAGGCCACCAGTTGCCTCAGGGATGTCAGCTGAGTGGAAGCTGGAAGAATGTGAGTGGCGGTCCCTGTGGGAACAGCAACCATGAGGATCAGGGCCACGGATGAGCCCTAGGACGGAGTGGGGCTGCCTGTCCCATGAGCAGGGGCCCAAGGGGCCCAAGGGGCTGGGGTCAGGAGAAAGCAGGTGGTAAAAGTGCCTTCCTCCAAAGCTCTAGCCTTCCTCCCATTGGCCCTGGCTTCCTGGAAGCTTCCTGCTTGAAAGTGTTACAGAAGTAGGCACCCCAGCAGCCCCCGCAGGTCCGCCCTTCCCTGCTCCCCATCCTCCTCCCTGCCAGGTCTGAGTTTCCCCTGCCCTAGCTCAGCAAGCCACTGAACTGAGAGAGACCATACTCAGAGACTCACCAGGCTCCACTGGCTGCCTGCTCCCCCTGCTGCCCTACAGGGTTCTCGTAGCCGCCTCCAGCCAGGCCAAAGGTGTAGGAACGCCGCACACCTGGGGCACGGGTATGGGAGGTGAGGCGGCACATTAGGGACAGAGCACCAAGGCCCAGCCCACGTGGGCACCAGGGCCATCAAAGGAGAAAAAACTGTGCTGTGTCACTCAGGATGGCAGCCCAGCCCCTGGGGACCCAGAGTTGGACAGGAAAAGGCCTGCAGGTCAAAAGCCTGGGCCTGCAGTCAGGCTGCCCTAGGTTGGGATCTCTGTTCTACCACTCACTCAACCTGTGACTTCAGGCTGGGCCTCAGTTTCCTCATCAGCAGAGTGCATCTGACAAGAATACCCATGCCTCTGAGACGCTGCAAGGATGACGTCAGGTGGTGTGGGTAAAACACTTGCCACAGGGCTGAGAGAGTAGTAAGCACCCAACAGGGCAAGCGCCATTGCTGGGAGGACACAGACCATCCGCAAGTGGAAAGAGAAGCACTGGGCAGCCGGGTTAGAGGCTTGGCCACTGGACTTGGGGAAAGGCTCACCGCTCTCGTCATAGAAATAGTGCACGGCCCCCTCGGAAGTGTCATCAAAGGTACAGGCCTCATGCACATTGGCGCCGGCTCGGGTGAGCAGCAGTGAAGAGGCGAAGTGCAGAGCAGAGGGCAGCGTCAGCGCCCGGGAATGGGAGGCAGCGCGGCCCCGCTGAGCCTCCTGCAGGCTGCTGGGGAGGGGTTGGCCCTGGTCAGCACCACTTAGAGCCAGCTGGTCCCAGTGCCCCCCAGCCTGGCAGGCAGCATGCTCACCTGGGTGGTGAGCCCATGACAGACGCTGGAGGGGTGGGGTTGCTGCCTGCATTGTGGCGCCTCCGGATTGCCTGGGTCCGCCTCACACTGCTTGAGCGGTCCCGCTTGCCACTCTCCTCGGCTGCTGCCCAGAGAGAGGCACCCAAGCATGAGTGGCAAAGGCTTGGACAGAGCTGGGGGAATAGGGGATGGGGGTAGGTGCTCTGGAACAGAGCTAAAGGTCAGGCCTGGTCCAACCACACCCTGGCTCTGGGGCCCAGCCAGGTCACCTGGCCATCTAAGCCTCGGTTTCCTCATCTGAAAATAAGGACGACACCGATCTGCCCTGCCTTCTCATTCTCTGGTGGCTGGGAGGATGACGTGGATGATGAGAGTCATCACAACTCAGGCTCAGGTGCTAACCACAGGACCTGGAGCCAGGTGGCTGAGCCTTGCCTATCTGAGCTTTGGTAGGCAACATTGCTCACTCCGAGTCCACGTCCCTCCGCTGCCTGAGAGGGAGGCTGAGCCGATGCTGACCAGGGTCACTCCAGCCTGCCTTTTGCCCAAACCCGAGCATCAAGCTCCCTTCCCTCATCCCTGTCCTGGGGGCCAACACTCACCTCCCCCCACAGCACCTTCCTCCTGCAGCTCCCCACGCCAGCCAGGCTGGTTGGCAGCAGGTCCCCTGCGGGCCTCAGCAGGCAGCACAGCAGGCTCACCGGCAGCCAGCTCCACCCCCACCTGGGCCTCCAGCTCGGCCTTGGAGCCAACCAGGGGGACCCTTAGAACATCACCCCCTGCCCCATCCATGCTCAGCACACGGGCATGGGTTTTGGCGCTGGCAGTACTGGGTGTCCGCTGGGCCCCGTAAGGCCGCTTGGGGGGCACAGCAGTCCCCTCCTCAGCCCCATGGGGGCCCCGCCGCTTCCGGGGCCCCCCTGCTGCACCCCGGGAGCTCTCGGGGGAGTAGCAAGAAGTAGAAGAGGAGCTGTCAGTACTGTAGCGGCGCTGAGATCGGAGACTGGAAGCCGGGCTCAACTCACTGCCCTCACTGGTGTCTTCATCCTCAAAGAAACCCCCACCTTCGAGCAGGGGCCGTCGAGGGGCACGGCTGGGTGGAGAGTGTCTTCGCATGGGTGGCCGCCGTTTGCTAGGCCGCAGTAGGGCCAAGTCCTTGGGCCGCACAACCAGGAGTGGCTCAGCTGGGCCCGGTGGCGTCCCTGCTCCAATGACTGTATCAAAGGAACGCAGTGTGTCATCTGAAGGGACTCCAGCATCTGGTGAGGCAGGCAGCTCAGCCTCAGAAGGAGGGTCTGTGTCACTGCCCTCAGGGCCTTGCCCACCAGGGGGGCTGTCCAGGTGGGTTGAGTTGGTCTTCTCACTCTTGAAGCTGCTCAGTGTCTCCCTGTCAGTGCCACTGAAGCAGGAATCGGAGGAGCCGGCTTTCTGGGGTGTGGGCTCACCTGAGCCCCGTTGGTCCAGGGGCTGGTAGCCACCCACTCCCCGGCGTTGTTCCCGTCGACTGCTGGTCCTCACCAAGGCACGGTCAGGCCGGGTCAGGGTCAGGAAGCTCTTGCTCAGCTCCTGGCTGAGGCTCCCTTTCAGTAAAGGGCTCATAGGAGTGTCAACTGCACTGCTCCCACTCCAGGGAGCTCCATCTCCAGCCAAAGGAGAACGCTCGGAAGAGTCTGTGCTGGGAAGAGAGGGATCAGGGACAGCCCCTGGGGGCGTCTGGGGAAGGTCCCCAACTGTTGGGTGAAAAAAGACAAAGAATGGGAGAAAGTTATTCTCCAAAATAAACTAGTGGGTAAGGGGGTTTTATGATCTCTGAAAGCCCAGCCAGAGCAGAACACTGAAGAGGTCCCATTCAGGAGTAAAAAGGGAACCCCAGGATGTATCAAAAGTTCAGATGACCCAAAGACAAAACAGCTAGTCTTCCTCTTAAGCCCCTGCCATATCCCGCCCACTCACTCAGTTTCTCCTGTGAGTTGAGCTTCAGCATCTCTCGATCGGCTGAGGTCACGATCACGTTGTTGCTGCCCTGCTCCCGCACCAGCTCCTTAATGTCTGTAACCATGGCCCCAAAGGTGTTAGCAGGACCCCAGGGCAGCCAAATGCCATCCCCTGTTCCCCCACACCACATTCCAGCCCTGAACAGCAGCAACCTACCTCTGAGGGGCCCAGAGTCCTCCATCCGGGGCAGCAACTCCTGAGCAGACAGAGAGAGGCATGAAGGAGTAAACAGGACCGGACACAAGCTCAGGATGTGCCCACGATAGGGATTCCAGAAGAGCAGTGGGAGAAGCTGAGGCCTGGGACCACTCACCGAGACCTGATTGAAGCCAAACACGGAATGCTGGGAACTGCAGCGCACTGGGGGTGTGGAACTCACTTTCCGAAACACTGTCATCTCCACTCCCGGGTCCCTGGAGGTGGAAAAGAGCAGCAGCTCTTGAGCTAACTTCCACTCTTTATACATATGCTACTTCTTACCATTTTCTTCACTACTCCCTCCCCAAGGGTCCCCTTTACAATCCCAGGGCTAACCATAGGACCAGTGCTCACATTCACTGAGGGATAAGGCCCTCCTCCACCCTCGAAGACTCAGGCCCAGGCACCAAGAACCCTCAATCCCCAAGACAGCCTCTGCCCCACCCACCTGGGCGGATTGCAGTCCCCCTGGGTAGGCTCTTCCTCTGGCTCTCCCATAGCGGAGTTGCGCTTCTCCACAATCTCGCCCTGGTCAAACATAGCATGTAGCCGATAGTTCACAGTTTTTATGGTAGCAAAGATGACAGCCACCACAAGGCAGTACACGCCGGCCACCATCAAGCTGGGGGGCAGAACCTGAAAACGGAAGCAAGTCAGGTCCCTTCTCACAAAGCCCTGCACCCACAGACTGAATTCACAAATTCAGAAGACTTTATCGCCCCTCCGCGCAACTAGTACAAAAACCCTATCAGCGGGCTCTATCTTCTTTTTAACTGAAAAAGGTTAAATGGGGGGCTCAAGGTCACCCAACCCAGGATTAGCAAAAATTTGGCCTCTCCACACACGCACAAACTCTGCAGCGACTCCTCTCTCTCCATACTTCGGGACCCCAGGCAAGGCTGGGCTGCCAGGCTGCCCGCCCTCCACGACATCCTGCGCCCTCCCCTTCCCGGCCTGAGTTACAGGTGCTGGCAGCGTCTCACCATGTACAGCAAAAAGGGAAAGGTGAGCAGGAAGATCCAGACATAGAGGTGGAAACAGTTGGAGAAGGTGCTCTGGTGCGGGTCGAAGAACCATCCGCCGGTTAGCGAGGCCCAGACCCCCTGGCGCAGGATCTGCAACACCTGCGCCCCCATGGCCCCGCCGCTGCTGCGCGCGCCCCCCTCCCGGGACCCTCATGGGGGCGGCCCCTGGCCCATGCCCCGCCTGGCGCCCGAGGGCCCCGGGGCCCGGCCTCGAGCTCACGCCATGGCCTCCCCCAGCGGGGAAGGGGGGGTTCGGCCGCGCGAAGGTGCGGGCAGGGGGCGGGGTCGGCCGGGGCAGTCAGCGGTGCGAGGTCTGGGGGTGGGGCCGCATCAGGGGCGGGGTCTAGGCCCCCACCCCTGGCCCAGCACTGCTCCGAGGGGTAGAGCCGGCAGGCAGGCGCTGGGCACGGGCCGGGCACCCGTCGGCGGCATCCAGAGGTGGGCGTGGGGTGGGTGCTCTCGGGGTGCAGGCGATAACTTCCTTGGCTCCGGGCCGAGGAGAATCCCGGGACGCTGAGGTCCACTTCCGGGGTCGCAGGTCACTCGCTTGGAGCTCCGCGCTCGCCCCGCTTCTGCGGGTGCCGGCCCACCGGGGAGGCCGGAAGAAGGAGCGGCGAGCCCCGGCCTGCAGTGGCGCATGCGCCTGACAGACCCAGTTGGGACCCGGAAAAGGAAAACCTGACGCCATGAGTGCGCAAGCGCAGAAATGTGGTGGAGAGCTGGGAAGCAGGGGTGCCCTTCGGGCGTGCGCAGAGTCAGGATCTAAAGAAAATCCAAAAATGTAGAAGTGCTTGAGCGCATGCGCACACCCAGGCGTTGCCAACCTAAAGAGCACTGGGCAGAACCGAAGGGATAATTGAGTAGCCATTGGGTAACGGCAGTATAATTGGCGCAAAGCTCTTCCAATGAGTTACAGGAGGCGGGGAAAAGATGAAGGCGTGAACTCCCCAGTGCTACAGCGAGAGTTCTGCGTCACCGAAGCACGCCCCTCTTGGTCCGCCCCTTTTAGTGGTGGACCTCCAACGTCACGAGCGCCTCTCGCCCCGAGCGGTCTCTATTTCCGGGTCAGAACTCAGGTCTGTAGAGAGCGACCCTGTGGAGCAAGCCTAACTAGTCGAAACAAGATAGCGTCCTCTTTCTTAAAGTGACAGGCTCAGGCAATTGAGGTGCACACTACCCAGCGGTTGTGAGGACAACTCAGCTATTCTGAAACGAGTCCTGGGCAAAGTTCTGGACAACAGTCTCAGGTTTCCGCCCATTAGGGAAGAGACATGAAGAAGCGGATTGTTTCTCAGGTGAGGGGAAGAAGAGAGCTTTAGACAACCAATTCCAATAGCTTGAGGTGCAGACAGTTCCGTCTGTCTGCCCATCTTCCCCACCACCCCCATCCCACTGGAGATGTTTGCAGAGCTTCTTTTCCTCATTTCATATCTGAAAAGCAGGCTCACAGAGGATGGATCACACAGTCCTGCAACTGCGTAGCAAAGACCAGACTCGGGTTCGCCCCACTCCCAAGCTCAGTCCCATAACCCCATTTTGCTGATGAGGATGCGGATGCAGGGCGCAAGGATGGCCTGTCTTTAGCAGAGACCAACTTTGACCCTAGGCAGCGGAGCAACCAGCCTGGGGCTTTTCTTCCTAGATCCCAAAGCCTGCTGTGATGGGGGGTCGGGGGGGGCCGGGGGGCCCGGGGCATCCCTCCCCTCCTCTGATGGCCACCGCCTTCCCGGGAACTCCCCGCCCGGAGCCTCCGGGAGGGGAGCGGTGCAAGCCGCCCGCGTCATCTGATGCTGTTTCCTGCAGGAGGGAGAAGAGCGGAAAAAAGTGAAACTCCACCCTCCACCTCTGCCTCCCGCCCCCGGGGCCAAAGTACAAAGGGAGGAGGAAGAAGGGAACGGGGTCGGAGCCGTCGGGGCCAAAGGAACCTGGCAGGGACGAAGCAGCCTCTGCCCAACTGGGGACGCTCCCTCCACCCCCTGCGCAAAAAGACCCAACTGGAGTCCAGGAAGCTGTGCCCTCGCAGGCCCCACCTTACACTTGGCGGGCGCCGGAGCCAGGCTCCCAGGACTGTTCCGGGACTGAGGGACGCCCAGGCCCCTCCAAGCCAGCCATGGTGAGGCACCAGAGGCCCCGGGGCCCCACCCCTCCAGCCTGACCACACTGCCCTGGGTGTCCTCCTCCAGTAGCCCGAGATGCGGGGGGCCGGGAGGCGACACTCCTGGCTCCCCAGAGAAGCGTGGGTCTGGGGCTGAGGACCAGGGCCCGGATGTCTGGGTTCCGGGACTAGGGCCTCAGCAGCCAGCGGGGTTGGGGACCACGGGCACCCAGAGAAGGGCCCCCACACATCCCAACACCGGCTCCCGGCCATGGAGCCCTTGAAGAACCTCTTCCTCAAGAGTCCTCTCGGGTCATGGAATGGCAGCGGCAGTGGGGGCGGTGGCGGTGGCGGTGGAGGCCGGCCAGAGGGGCCCTCGAAGGCAGCAGCTTATGCCAACCCAGTGTGGACAGCCCTGTTCGACTACGAGCCCAGTGGGCAGGACGAGCTGGCCCTGCGGAAGGGCGACCGTGTGGAGGTGCTGTCCCGGGATGCAGCCATCTCAGGAGATGAGGGCTGGTGGGCGGGCCAGGTGGGTGGCCAGGTGGGCATCTTTCCATCCAACTATGTGTCTCGGGGTGGCGGCCCACCCCCCTGCGAAGTGGCAAGCTTCCAGGAGCTGCGACTGGAGGAGGTGATCGGCATTGGTGGCTTCGGCAAGGTTTACCGTGGCAGCTGGCGAGGCGAGCTGGTGGCTGTGAAGGCAGCTCGCCAGGACCCCGATGAGGATATCAGTGTGACAGCTGAGAGTGTTCGCCAAGAGGCCCGGCTTTTCGCCATGCTGGCACACCCCAACATCATTGCCCTCAAGGCCGTGTGCCTAGAGGAGCCCAACCTGTGCCTGGTGATGGAGTACGCGGCTGGTGGGCCCCTCAGCCGTGCCCTGGCTGGGCGGCGTGTGCCTCCCCACGTGCTGGTCAACTGGGCTGTGCAGATTGCCCGTGGGATGCACTACCTGCACTGCGAGGCCCTGGTGCCTGTCATCCACCGTGACCTCAAGTCCAACAACAGTGAGTTTGGGGGGCGTGGTCAGGGGGGTGGCATGGTCCAGGCACACACCTACTCCCAACCCTCAGCTGAAGCTAGCTAGGGACCAGCTGGAGGCAGGATCTCCTGCCCTAGGGGAGTCCCAGTTGGCCAGGGAGCCCATGGTCTCACACTGGCCCCCAGCTGGAGTCCCAGGCACCCAGCAGTCCTCCCGCCCCCGTCCTGGAAGGAGTCCTTGACTCCAGCCTGCAGCTGCAGCTTGGGCAAGTTAAGAAATTGGGATCTCTCAGGTGGGCTATGAGCATTTTGCCGAATTGTGGCCACCACCTCAAGGAAGTCCCCTGGATGCTGGTTCTCCTCATCTTTCCCTCCCCTAAAGTTCACACTCATGGTATTGGTGCTGTACTCTCTCCTTCCTTTGTGGTGGGCATCTCCAGGACAGATATCTCACAGGAGAAAGCCCCCTGTGGCTGTCAAGGCTGCAAGACCTCTAGCTGGTTATTTCAGCTCAGAGCCTCAATTTCAGACTCCATAAAAAGGGAGGGTGAATGGCTTAATGGCCTGGGCAAGCACTGGCATACAGCGTCCAACACGTGGGTCCTCAGCTGTGGATGTGGACATTTGAGGGATGGGTCACCAAGAGGGCCTAGCCCAGACTCAGGAAGTGCTGGCCTAAGGGAGATTCCATCTCTGGCCATTTTAGGCCTTGCACACACTACCCATCATGGGCTAGGACAAGTGAGTGGCAGGTCCGGAGGGCTTCCTGCAGCACGCAAGCCTCTCGCCAAGCCAAGCAGGCAGCATTTAGAGAGGCGCCCACTTGGGTGTCTGGGCAGGGCCTGACGAGAGCAAAGGCGCAGAGGATGGACACCAGGGACCAGGCCTTGTTGGAGCTCAGGATGCAGGCTGGAGAGTAGAAGGAGATGCAGGAGGGGCCAGGCTCAGTGGGTCCTTGGAGAGGCATGGAAGGTTCTTTGAGGGAAGCAAGTATGGATACTTCAAGCCTCCTGGACTGAGCTGACCATGGAAAAGGGGCTTGTGGGGAGCAGAGCATGCCAGGCGGGGGGGAGGGTGGCTGCCAGCCACCCACCCATGTGCTCACTCATCCATAGTAGGGGGCAATTCAGCCTCAGAGCCTCCTGGACTGAGCTGACCATGGAAAAGGGGCTTGTGGGGAGCAGAGCATGCCAGGCGGCGGGGAGGGTGGCTGCCAGCCACCCACCCATGTGCTCACTCATCCATAGTAGGGGGCAATTCAGCCTCACCCCAGGCCTAGCCATCCAGGGAACCCACTTGGTGCCCCAGCCTGAGGGGGATTCCCCGAAGGCCCAGGGGGAGGAGACTCCTATCTTCTGTTTTTCCTCCGATTTCTTTCCAGAAAAAATGGAACAATAGCCCAGGCTCCTGCTCCCCACCCTCCCCACTGCTTCCTGCGTTTCCTGCTGCCCCTGAGCCGGCTTCCTGCCCCTGCTCCAGCCCCCGCTCCCTCCCTGGCCCAGCTGCCTGCAGGGGAGGAAAGAGATGGGGGGGGGTTCAGGAAAGGAAGGAGCCAGGGCTTGCTCCCCCACTCTGCCCCCCAGTTCCCCTGCTTCCCTCTCAGTCTGGGTGGTGGTGGTTAAGCCCTGGTGCCTGTCATCCACCGTGACCTCAAGTCCAACAACAGTGAGTTTGGGGGGCGTGGTCAGGGGGGTGGCATGGTCCAGGCACACACCTACTCCCAACCCTCAGCTGAAGCTAGCTAGGGACCAGCTGGAGGCAGGATCTCCTGCCCTAGGGGAGTCCCAGTTGGCCAGGGAGCCCATGGTCTCACACTGGCCCCCAGCTGGAGTCCCAGGCACCCAGCAGTCCTCCCGCCCCCGTCCTGGAAGGAGTCCTTGACTCCAGCCTGCAGCTGCAGCTTGGGCAAGTTAAGAAATTGGGATCTCTCAGGTGGGCTATGAGCATTTTGCCGAATTGTGGCCACCACCTCAAGGAAGTCCCCTGGATGCTGGTTCTCCTCATCTTTCCCTCCCCTAAAGTTCACACTCATGGTATTGGTGCTGTACTCTCTCCTTCCTTTGTGGTGGGCATCTCCAGGACAGATATCTCACAGGAGAAAGCCCCCTGTGGCTGTCAAGGCTGCAAGACCTCTAGCTGGTTATTTCAGCTCAGAGCCTCAATTTCAGACTCCATAAAAAGGGAGGGTGAATGGCTTAATGGCCTGGGCAAGCACTGGCATACAGCGTCCAACACGTGGGTCCTCAGCTGTGGATGTGGACATTTGAGGGATGGGTCACCAAGAGGGCCTAGCCCAGACTCAGGAAGTGCTGGCCTAAGGGAGATTCCATCTCTGGCCATTTTAGGCCTTGCACACACTACCCATCATGGGCTAGGACAAGTGAGTGGCAGGTCCGGAGGGCTTCCTGCAGCACGCAAGCCTCTCGCCAAGCCAAGCAGGCAGCATTTAGAGAGGCGCCCACTTGGGTGTCTGGGCAGGGCCTGACGAGAGCAAAGGCGCAGAGGATGGACACCAGGGACCAGGCCTTGTTGGAGCTCAGGATGCAGGCTGGAGAGTAGAAGGAGATGCAGGAGGGGCCAGGCTCAGTGGGTCCTTGGAGAGGCATGGAAGGTTCTTTGAGGGAAGCAAGTATGGATACTTCAAGCCTCCTGGACTGAGCTGACCATGGAAAAGGGGCTTGTGGGGAGCAGAGCATGCCAGGCGGCGGGGAGGGTGGCTGCCAGCCACCCACCCATGTGCTCACTCATCCATAGTAGGGGGCAATTCAGCCTCACCCCAGGCCTAGCCATCCAGGGAACCCACTTGGTGCCCCAGCCTGAGGGGGATTCCCCGCCTATATAGGGATGGCCGGTTCGCTCACTGGCTGAGCGTGGTGCTGACAACACCAAGTCGAGGGTTAAGATCCCCTTACCGGTCATCTTCTGGAGAAAAAAAAAAAAAAAAAAAGCATCATCCTGTTTAATACTTGTGATGATCCTCTGAGGTAGCCTTTGTTGTCATCTTCAGCCCTATTAACTGTTCAGGACTTAGTCCCATTTTGGTCAGAGGAATGAGTGAATTTTGAGACCGTTCTCTGAATTAGGAGAAACCTCAGGAAAATTAGCAGGGCATGGTAGAATGATACAGGCGGTTACTGAGGCATGTAGACATCAGGTGGAGCAGCGTGGGCACATGAGGGGTGGCTGAATTGACTCGTCTGGAATAGAGCTCCAAATGTGGAAGATGCCAGTGGGGAGGGGGAAGCTGGCACCTGGGAGAGGCTGAGACAGCCTGGGGGTGGCGGACAGAGGTTGATGAGAGGCTGGGCTCTAAGGAGCACCAGCACTGAAACAGCTGAGGTTTCTCAAGGAAACAGAGCCAAGGACGGCAGGGAGGGGTTGGGCAGTGGTGCCAGATGCCTCCACAAGTCACAGAGGGCTTGGCCAGCAGCAGGATCAGGGGTTGTGGCTATAGGCCCTAAAAAGTGAACACTCGGGTTCAGCCACCACCTCTGAGAAGTCTTCCCTGACTCACCAGGGTATGTTAGGTGCCCTTCCCCTCTGCCCAGCCCCCAGTACCCTATACTACCCCCATCCTGGGCAGGAGAGCCGAGGGCTGTGCTCTGACACATGTCCAGAAACATAGTTGGCATGGATATAATTTCTCCAAGTAGAGGGGCCCTCCAGACCTTTGATGATTCTGACTTTGTCCTCTTTCTATTCCTCTAAAACTTCTCATTTGAGCCATTTTTGTCCTGGTGAGAGTTTTGCAAGTTGCTGCTTCTTCGCACAGAGTATGGTGGCCCCATTTGGGCCAAAGCCACCCTTGCCAAGTTTGACCTTCCCCTCCTACGTTTGCCCCAAGCTCTCCTCCTTTGTGACCAAGAACCATCACCTTCTTAGACCCCTTCCTTTTCTCTTCACATCCGACGGCATCAGTAAATATCTTTTGGAGTCTCTCCCTTGGGAGTGGCTGCACTAGCCACGATGTGCTGTGGACATGGGGGGCCTGTGGTGCCTGCGGGGCTTCCTTTCTCACCAAGGGATTCCCTCTTGCTCCCCACCCCTAGGCAGGTTCTGATTCACATTCCTGCCTCAGCAAAATGACAAGACACTAATGATTTCTCTTGAAATCAAAGCCACAAATGCTGAGAGCCTGCCACATTGCCAGTTTTTATTCAGTGCCTTATTAGGGAAAAGTTAGCACACTGGCTTTGAAGCCACACAGATCAGGTTGGAATCTCTGCTTTATTTGCTGTATGACCTTGGCTAAGTCATTTCCCTGCTCAGTTTCCTCTTCTATAAAATGGGAATAATAATATCTACCTCATAGATTTTTTGAGTGCTACAGCTGAGTGTGTAACATCTGGCCTCATGTAGCCCCTCAGTAAGTGTGTCCCAGCATTGATAGTTATGTCTGATTCCACCTCATCTCCAACTGTGGGTGCTCCAGGCAAGATCTAGACCAATTCACCTCTGTGCCCCTAGTACCCAACCAGGATGTCTGTCAGGAGATAGTTTGCTCCCAGCTGTTCCCCTACCTCCACCACCTGATCCTGGAGCACCCACAATCCTGCTCCTCTTTTCCCCAGTTCTGCTGCTGCAGCCCATTGAGGGTGATGACATGGAGCACAAGACCCTGAAGATCACCGACTTTGGCCTGGCCCGAGAGTGGCACAAAACCACACAAATGAGTGCTGCAGGCACCTATGCCTGGATGGCTCCTGAGGTTATCAAGGCCTCCACCTTCTCTAAGGGCAGCGATGTCTGGAGGTGTGGACCGGGTGGGGGTGGACAAGGTCTGCTATGGGGCTGCAGAGGGCAAAAATGGTTGCCTAAGTCTAGGGCTGGGCAGACAGGCCAAGTCCAGGGGAAGGGACCCAAACAATTTTGATCGTGGTTGCTTTGGGGTGAGGTGGATTAAGTGGGCAGAGGAGGGGACACAGACCCTTTGTTTCGCCCACAGCTTTGGGGTGCTGCTTTGGGAACTGCTAACTGGGGAGGTGCCCTACCGTGGCATCGACTGTCTTGCCGTGGCCTACGGGGTGGCCGTTAACAAGCTCACACTGCCTATCCCATCCACCTGCCCCGAGCCCTTCGCACAGCTCATGGCCGGTAAGAGGACAGGACGGGCGGGTGAGGGGCAGCGCTCCCTGGCCCAGGACACATCCACCCACAGACCTTCTTATTCTGTCCCCCTTCCCTGCCATGCCCCTAGACTGCTGGGCGCAGGACCCCCACCGCAGGCCTGACTTCGCTTCCATCCTGAAGCAGTTGGAGGCGCTGGAGTCGCAGGTCCTGCGGGAAATGCCGCGGGACTCCTTCCATTCCATGCAGGAAGGCTGGAAACGCGAGATCCAAGGCCTCTTCGACGAGCTGCGGGCCAAGGAAAAGGTGCGAGGAGTCAAGGGTTCTGGGTTGGAAGGACAGATAACTGGGAGGGCGCGCGCCGGGGTCGGTGCCGGGCTGACCCCAGCGCCCTCACTGTCCCGTGCGCAGGAACTACTGAGCCGCGAGGAGGAGCTGACACGCGCGGCGCGCGAGCAGAGGTCCCAGGCGGAGCAGCTGCGGCGGCGCGAGCACCTGCTGGCCCAGTGGGAACTAGAGGTGTTCGAGCGCGAGCTGACGCTGCTGCTGCAGCAGGTGGACCGCGAGCGGCCGCACGTGCGCCGCCGCCGCGGCACGTTCAAGCGCAGCAAGCTCCGGGCGCGCGACGGCGGCGAACGGATCAGCATGCCGCTGGGTGAGAGGCGGGCCCAGGACTCCGCCCCGCCATTGGCTGCGCGGGCACGGGGGCGGGGCCGGGCTTGTGTGCGGGCCGCACTGGGATTGGTCGAGGGTGTTGGTGGGTG
>NW_007727859.1:87380-98556 GCF_000696425.1 Galeopterus variegatus | reverse complement strand
CGGGCCCAGGACTCCGCCCCGCCATTGGCTGCGCGGGGGGGGGGGCGGGGCCGGCGCTCCGCAAGTTCCGACTCTGCCGCGCTTCTCCAGGTGGGCGAGTCCCGCGGCTGGGCTTTCCTTATGAGAACCTGGGGCTCAGAAAGGCAGTGAGGCTGGCCCCAGTCACACAGCCACCGGGTCACTGCCTACGTGGCCAGAAAACCAGCCGAGGGCCCCTGGGGGTTGGGGTCGTGGCTCTCCACTACAAACCTGCACCTGCTCTCCCCCCACCCATCCCCCAAGACTTCAAGCACCGCATCACCGTGCAGGCCTCACCTGGCCTTGACCGGAGGAGAAACGTCTTCGAGGTCGGGGCTGGGGATTCGCCCACCTTCCCCCGGTTCCGGGCCATCCAGTGTAAGAAACCTCACCTCCTTGTGTCCTTCCCTCCAGCCCCTAATCCTCTGTCAAACCTTCTCCTTGGAGTGGATCCCACCCGCTGTCTCCTCCTCCTCCCTGCCCCAGGCTCCCTCCCCTGTCGATCTAGACTGTTACCTCTGATTCCCCAAGCAGCATTTATTGTACTTATTTTTTAGTCGAACAGTTGTACGATACTACATATTATTCATTTCCCTAAGTGCTTTGCTAACGTTAACTTAATTCCTCCCGATTCCTCCCGATAGTTTTATTGCATAGTTATCGCTATTATTGTCTAAGTTCTATAGATGAAAAAAGTCTCTTGCCACACAGTGAATAAATGGCAGAGCCAGAATTCAAACCCAGCAGTTGGTGTCAGTGTCTGTACTAACTACAAAGTAGCAAATGTCAGCAGAAGAACTAGATGAGATGCCCCACCCTACTGCTGGTCCCAGGGCCCAAACCCACCCATCTCACCCAAAGCCCACCCTGGGAATGGTATGGGGCCCAACCTGCTCCCACCCTCTAAGAATTGCCCCTGAAGCCTGGCAGTCATGTTGGGGGGAGTACAAAGATCAACTCAGACTCCCTTGGTTTACCGACCACAGTGGAGCCTGCAGAGCAGGGCCAGACATGGGGCCGCCAGTCCCCCCGAAGACTGGAAGACTCAAGCAATGGAGAGCGGCGTGCCTGCTGGGCCTGGGGTCCCAGTTCCCCCAAGCCTGGAGAAGCCCAGAATGGGAGGTGAGTGTCCAAGTGCCCCCACCCCAGCATCATCTGCCCTCCGCAGTCCTGAGACTCACAAAGTACCCCTCATTTACCCTCCCCTCACCAGGAGAAGGTCCCGCATGGACGAAGCCACGTGGTACCTGGATTCAGATGATTCATCCCCCTTAGGATCTCCTTCCACAACCCCAACACTCAACGGTGAGTGACCTTGCCTCCCCCAAGCAGGATTTTGCAGAACCTCTTCTTTGGGCACCGCAGGGAGGTCATGAGAAGCCAGCAGGCAGAGCAAGAATCCTGCCCTGATAGCTCTCATTCAAGAGACTAGGGAACTGAGGCTGAGACAGGACAGAGCCAGTCCTACAACCTAGGTCTGACCTACAGGCCCATAACCAAGCTGGATACAGCCCAGGCCTCAGGGACCCAGAGTCTAGTCCTCCTCTTCAGACCCGGCCTGAAAGGGGACTCTCTTTCCTGGCCTTGTGGCAGCCCTGTGCCCTCAGCAGGCTCAGAAGAGGAAAGAAAGACAGGGAATGGTACCCTCCATTGGTACCCAAGGGAAGCTGGGCCCAGAGAGGGGAAGGAAACTGCCCATGTGGGGTGGAGCCAGACAAGTGGCTGCCACACTGTGCCTCTCAGAGTCCTTTCTGGGGAGCCTGTAGGTGGAGAAGAGGACAAGAAGGGTGAACAGGCAGGGATCCAGGGCCTATTCTCACTGCATCTGGGGTAGTTTGGGGCTTTTCTGTTCTCCCTGATGATAACAGCCCCTACTGTGTGCCAGGCGTTCCATCTATGCAACAACTATCTGAGGGAAGTGCTATTATTATCATCCCCGTTTTAGAGATAATGAAACTGAGGGGCTGGTCTGTGGCTCACTTGGGAGAGCGTGCTGCTGAAAACACCAAGTCAAGAGTTGAGATCCTGGGCCGGCCCGTGGCTCACTCGGGAGAGTGCGGTGCTGATAACACCAAGGCCACGGGTTCGGATCCCATATAGGGATGGCCGGTTAGCTCAATGGGTGAGCATGGTGCTGACAACACCAAGTCAAGGGTTAAGATCCCCTTACCGGTCATCTTTTAAAAAAAAAAAAGGGGGCCGGCCCGGTGGCGCACTGGATAGTGCGCTGCTTGGGAAGCGCGGCGGCGCTCCCGCCCGACGGTTCGGCTCCCACATACAGACCGGTTCCCGCTCACTGGCTGAGCGAGGCGCGGGGGCAGCGCCGGGGGTTGCGATCCCGTTGCCGGTCCCCCGTCCGGTACGGGGGCAACACTGAGGGTTGCTATCCGTTGCCGGACACGGGAAAAGACAAAAGACCCCCAAAAAAAAAGGAAAATAAAAAAGAGTTGAGATCCCCTTACCGGTCATCTTTTAAAAAAAAAAAAGGGGGCCGGCCCGGTGGCGCACTGGATAGTGCGCTGCTTGGGAAGCGCGGCGGCGCTCCCGCCCGACGGTTCGGCTCCCACATACAGACCGGTTCCCGCTCACTGGCTGAGCGAGGCGCGGGGGCAGCGCCGGGGGTTGCGATCCCGTTGCCGGTCCCCCGTCCGGTACGGGGGCAACACTGAGGGTTGCAATCCGTTGCCGGACACGGAAAAAGACAAAAGACCCCAAAAAAAAAAGGAAAATAAAAAAGAGTTGAGATCCCCTTACCGGTCATCTTTAAAAAAAAAAAAAAGAGAGAGATAAGGAAACTGAGGCTTTGAGAGATGAAGTAACCTACCTAAAACCCCCAGCTAAGGATTGGAATCCAGAGAGTTTGGCAACCCATGCTTGTAGCAAGCTTCCTTGGAAGCTTTCCCTTGAAGAAAAGGTTCCTCTTGGACAAACGACTTAGGAAGCTAGAAGGTCAAGCAGAGATCGGCGCTCCAGCATCAGAGGGATGAGGGCTCAGCTCAACAATGCCCAGCCTCAGCAGGGCCTAGAAAGTTGCAGGCCCCTTGCCTGGGGTCCCTGTGCCAACCCAGGGACCATCTTCAGAGTCCCCAGCCCTACCTGCTGCTCTTAGACCAGAGTCTTGTGCAGCAATGAGACTCACTCCTCCCAGCCCACCCAGTCCATCACTTTCACCATTACCTGAGCTATGTTTAGTAGTCGTAACAACAGCTAACATTTATTGGGTCTCTCTTATGTGCCAGACATTTCTGTGAGGTGGGTATTATTATTAGCTCCATTTTACAGAGGAAGAACCTGAGGCAGAGAGAGGTTAAGTGGTTTGATGTACGTCACCCAGCAAAGCAGGAATTTGAGCCCAGGGCTGTCAGGCTCAAGAGGTGGGGCCTGGACCCCTGTCTGCCCACTATTTTGTGCTCCAGCAGTTGCATTGCCCCAAGCTGGCTGTGCTGCAGGGACTGAACTGAGAATTGGAAGGCCAGCGGGCTGCTTGGATTCACCTGCTCTAGAATGCACCAGGTCAGAAGGGTCAACGAAGAACTTGGGGTCCTGTCAATCTAGTTGTGTGTAGGTCAGCCCCTGACCGTGTTCTGCAGAGCCCTTTGCCCTGCCCTCTCTTAGCTCCCAGGGGCAGGGACACAAGGGCCCAAACCCCCTCCTTCTCCAGCTTGCCCCTTTACCTGAAAGGGCATCACCTGCCCCAGCCCAGTCTCTCACTAAGCACTTGGTTCTCCTAGCCCAAGCCCACACTCCAGCCACCATCTGGGCCCATAAGAATATACATGACCTTAACATCCCAACTGCCCAGAGTCAGAAGTCTGGCCGAGAGTCAAAGAATGGGGCTTCATGGAGGTCCCAGACCCTGTGAGATTGTCCCAGGCATAAGCCACACCATTGGGGAGCCACATCACCCACCCACCCTTTCCCCAGCTGGACATTCTAGCCCCTGGACAACTGGTTGCAGCAAGTTGCACGTTGTTGGGGTGCATTCAGCCTACACTGCAGACTCTGCCCTGTGAAGCTTGTTGCACTAGAGCCACTAACGACCCTGTGGCCATGTCCTCTCCATGAGGCCCCTTGGAAGCAATTTCACCTTCATTTCTGGGTCAAGAATGGTCATGCTGCTTTCTCCTAAACAAAAGGGTGGCCAGCTCTTACTGCCAGGAAGCCTAGAGGCAAGTTAAAATCCTAGTCAAATTACCTTGGGAAAGTCACTTACCTCTCAGAACCTCAGTTTCTTGGGCCATTGACTGCAAGAGTCTCTGTTCACTCTCCCTTTGTGTGCTCACCTCCGTCTTTACTTCAGTTTACTTCTCTCACTTATTTTAAACTTGCTTTTCCCCTGCTCTCCTTAAACTCACTGTAAATGATCAGTGTCTTCACCTATGAAATGGGTAGTAACAATCACTGTGGTTGGAGTAAAGATTATAAGAATGGATTCTTCTACCAAACATGTATTGATGTACTTGATGAGCCAGGCATCAACGTGTTAGAGGTCAACGCTTCCCTGACCTACATCCTAGTCTGGTGGAGGAGGCAGACTCATAAATAAGTACAGTAGAGACTAATAAGTCCTGGGGACGACAGCTGTATAAAGCATAGCATGAACAGTAACTGTAGAGGGCTGGGGGGGATTCTGGGGAAGCTTCACAGAGGTGACATCTCAGGTGGTCTTGGATGGTGAATAAGAGGTCACCAAAAGCTAAGGTGGGAAAGGTGTGCTGGGTAGAGGGAATAGTGTGTATGCAGGCATGGGGCGCACCAAACCTGAGGAAGAGGAAACCTGGCTCATCTCAACTCAGAGATGAGTCGACAGCCAGGGAGTCTCAGGCCTGAGGTGGTGTGAAGGGGCCAGACCTGCATCCACTTGCACATGGGCCAGCGGGTGTTTGTTGAGTGAATGTGTGACTGAAGCTGGAAAATAGCCAGGAGTCAATTCAGGAAGGGCCTGGAAATGATGGGGAGTTTTTAAGCAGAGACCTGTCTTTAGCAGGTTTCCACTTTAGAAGGATTCTCTGGGCCCTTGCATGGCAGTGGGCAAGGGGATTGGGGAAGAGAGGCAAAAAGAAGAGGAAGAGAGATTAAGGAAGGGTATGGCTGAGAGCAGGGACTCCCAGCCAAGTCCTGGTTTGCAGTAGATGCTCACTTTTCCCAGCCTTGCACGTCTTCCTCCTGACATCCAGCCTGGTGCTCTGCTCCAGGAAGGTCCACTCCATGCCTGGCTCAAGGAGGGGAGGGCAGGGCAGAGCAGAAAGGGCAAGGCCAGAGAGGGCTTTCAAAGCCCAGCCAAGGAGGCTGGAATTTCTTCTGGTGGCAATGGAGAGCCATGGCAGGCTCTAGAGCCAGGGAGGGACCTGACAAAATCGGGGCTTGTGGGAGGCCATCCTAGACCCTATGTCCTCCTTAATGATGGGTTCTCCAGCCCTACCCCAGGTGGTCTAGAACAGAGTCAGGCCAACCCTAGGCCCAAACGGAGGACACTGATGTCTTGAACTGTAGGGTAGAGTCTGTTTGGGAAGTACTGGAAAGAAGAGACTCTGCTGTCCCTGCATGGTGTGGGACTGGCTCCACCAGCTGCATAGCAAGCGTTTGTCTTCTCTGAGTCTGGACCTGGAGCATGAAGATCAGACAACATAATGCCCCCAAATCATTCAGCTTGGGCAAGGCACTGACCTCCCTGAGCCTCAGTCTCCTTGTTTGTGGAGTAGGGACAGTTATGTGTGCCCCTTGGGTGGGGCTCTTGTGTGCATTGGAGTTGACCTGCATTCTCCATACAAGCTACAGCTAGACTGGGGGACAGGTGGGCAGAAGGGCCAGGGCTGCCAAGCTGGGGAGGGGGTGGACACAGAGCACAGGGTGCTGGTCCTGGTCCGTGGGTCCAGCCTGCCCCCGGGCCTACAGGTTGCCCCTGGCTGACCACTGAGGCCCACTGTGATCTGGCCTCAGCCTCTCTCGGACCCCCACTTCCTGCCGTCTCTGGGCTGCAGGGCGCCCACCTGCCTCCCAGGCCTTGCTCCTGCTAGTTCCTCGCCTGTACTGCCCTCCCCACAACCTCGGTCTTGTGAAAGGCTGGAGAGAGAGTGTGTGTGTGTGTGTGTGTGTGTGCTGGGGAAGGAGCTGGGCTGGGGGAGCATGGAACCAGGGAAGCTGCGGGTGGGGAGCAGAACTCAGTCCCTCCTTGTTCCAAGGCCACCGAGGGGTCCTTGGGGCCCTCACCTGGAGAACGCTCGAGCTATGCCCTAAGCAGGCGTGTTAGTGTCCTGGGGGGGCTGTAACAAATGACCACAACCTGTAGGGCCTAGAACACCTGACATTTATTCCCTCACAGTTCTGGAGGCAAAAAGTCTGAAATTAATGCGTTGGCAGGGCTGGTTGCTTGTGTCTCGGAGGGAGACTGTCTCATGCCTCTCTCCCCAAGCTTTAGGGGCTGCTGACAACCCTTGGCTTGTAGACGGCTCCCTCCAACCTCTCTGCCTCCATCATCCCATGGCATTTCTTTTGTGTGTCTCTCCTCTTCTTGTAGGGACACCAGTCATCCTGGACCACCCTAAACCAGGATGACCTCATCTTAACGTGATGCCTTCAGAAGCAGCTCAAACCCTAGTGGCAGGTTAGTGGAAGTGGCACAGTCATAGCGAGGTGTCCTTCGAGGAGCGCCAGCTCCCCAGCTAGGGGGTAGAGGTGGAAAACCTGAGCAGACCCTAAAGGAGGAGACTGGCTGGAGCTAAATAGAACCTCAAACCACGGCCGGGCTTGAGTGTTGGAGGGTAGCTTCTGCTCTGCCTGGGGGATTTGAGTGCTCTGCAGGGACACAAAGTTTGAGGCCTCACCTAGGAACAATGAGGCTGCTTCAGCAGGGACAAGAAAGAAACCAGCAGAGGGGAGAGGGCTGGGGTCTGACAGCCAATAGCCTCAGGGCCACACCCTGCCTCTGACACTTCCTGCTGGGCCTTCCAGAGGTAGGACTGAGCTTTCTGGATGTATTTCCTGTCCTGGGAAGGGCCGTGGGCAGGTGGAGGGCAGGAGAAGCCAGGGAGTGGCTCCACAGAGGGCCAGCTGCCCAGGCTCCCCACTGGATGACACCTCCTCACCCCACCCTGGACACCAGAGCTGCAGGTGTCAGATTTCCAAGAAGCTGGGCCTTTTGAGGCATGCCTCTGAGCCTCTGACTTTCAGTGACACCAGAAGGCCGGCCTGTTGCGCAGATGCAGCGACGACAGGGCCACCAGAGAAGGGAGGAGCGGCAGGTGGGGACATGCGAGGGGACGAGGTCAGAACCACAGGTGTCTGCTGGATCCCAGACCTGGCCCTTGGGCGCTGGGGATTCTGCCTGTAGGGAGCCAGGTTCTAAGTTCAGCCACCCAGTGGGCTGGGTTGTGCGGTGGGGGGCCAGTTGTGGAGTAATAGAAATAATAATGACGCGACGGTGGCAAACTCTTCCTCGTGTCAGTTGTGTGGGTACTGTTCACTGTGCTTTAGAGAGATTGTGTCATCTAATTACCATAACCTGTGAACTGAGTACTCTCGTGATACCCATTTTTTAGATGAGGACATTTAAGGCACAGAGTTTAAGGGACTCATGGCTCCCACAACTAGTGAGTGACAGGGTTGGGATCCAAGTCCAGGCTGGTCTGCTCCAGAGGCCTCACTCTTCATCACTGTATAACAACAGATGCACTCTGGAACATAAAGAGCCAAGGAAGTTATGAGTCAGGTGCTTTCTGTGCAGATGGGGAAACTGAGGCCCAGAGCAGGGCACTCCCTCCTGGGGACACCCAGGAGTTGGTGCCTGCCTGACCCTGTGCCCTTCCTACACCCTCACAGGAGGCACTGTCTCACCCCCGCCGGGAATATCACGCTCTGCTCCTGGCACCCCAGGCACCCCACGCTCACCACCCCTGGGTCTCATCAGCCGACCGCGGCCCTCACCCCTTCGCAGCCGCATCGACCCATGGAGCTTCGTGTCAGCTGGGCCACGGCCTTCACCCCTGCCCTCGCCACAGCCTGTGCCCCGCCGGGCACCCTGGACCTTGTTTCCAGACTCAGACCCCTTCTGGGACTCCCCACCTGCCAACCCCTTCCGGGGAGGCCCCCAGGACTGCAGGGCGCAGACCAAAGACATGGGCGCCCAGGCCCCATGGGCACCAGAGGCAGGGCCTTGAATGGGCCAGGCCACTCCCTCATGCTCCAGCTGCCTTAGAGGAGCCACAGCATACACTGGAACAGGAGCCAGGCAAGGCTCTATAGCTGCCTCGGTTTCCCCCAGGGACCCCACCCCTTTTGGGGGTAAGGAACACTACACTGCACAGGAAGCCTTCACACTGGATGGGGGGTCTGCGCCCCCACACCTGCAACCTGTAAGTCCTCCTGACTTACCTGCCCCACTGGGGCCTGACACTGTACCCAGCTGGTTGGGAGGACCAGAGCATGTCTCAGGGAATTGCCCCCAGGGGTGGTGCAGGGAGGAGGGGAGGTGCAGGAGAGAGGGGCCGGCTTCAGCTGTCACCAGCACTTTTGACCAAGTCCTGCTACTGTGGCCCCTGCCCCAGGGCTTAGTGCCTGGACCCCCTGCCCTGGGGTCATCTGGGGTCAGGGTCCTCTGGGTGCCTTCCTGCTGCCCCAGCCAGGGTTAGGGCCTTAGCCTCGGGATCCAATGAAGCCAAATAAACTCGTAAGCTGTCTCCCCAAATGCAGCCTGTTACCTTTTTTGGAGGTAACCAGGACACCCATCCTGTCATGCAGCCCTGGTGTCCTCATGCCCCAAGCACAGTGGGTCTAGGCCGGGATGCCTTGCACCATGCCCCTCTCCTGGGACCAAGTCCTACCAGCCTCGGTCAGTCATTCAAGGTCCTTCTCAGCTTCCCCGACACCCATACATGCTGGCATCACTTATCACCTCCCTTAACTTGCCAAGTTTTCCCCTCTCCACGCCTTTGCACAAGCCATGCCTGCCATTCCAGTGACTGTAATCACCTTGGTCCTCCCTGTTGCTGGGTGATCCTGCTTATTCTCTGGGCCCAGCTGCAACATCACCTCCCCAGGATGCCTTCCCTGCCCAGCTGGCCCCACCCCAGGCAGATCTGTGAACTCAGGAGTCCACAGCCCTGTGTGCGGCATCTTGAGGGTTTCCCCTGGGTTTGTCCCTATTCCACGGTCTGGACACATGAGGAATAAGCTCCTCCCACCTGCCAGTGTGGTGACCCACTTGGCAGCTGGTGCCACTGACAGTCCTCTCAACACTGCTGTGGGGGTCTGTGCCCCAGGCTGGGTTCCCTCTCGGTCTCTGGGGCTCAGCTGTTCCACGGTTTATGCGGGTGGTAGCCCAGGCTCTCCCCCGGCCCTCCTCCCCAGCACTCCGTGGCAGCCAGGCCGTGTCTGCCGTTCGCCAGGGCAGGGAGTCAGGAGGGCAGGAATGGAGGCTTGAGAGCTTTGTCTGTCCACGGCGCTCCGGGGATCCTTGAGTCCTCTCGCTACCTCACCACCTGCCCCACCTGATCGAGCCCAAATCCCACCACTCCCCTGTCACTCCACTGCCCAGGCGTCCACTGTGCCATCCAGGATGCCTGCAGTAGCCCCCATAGGTCTCCTTGTCCTCAAGGCCCTGTCCTTACCCCCGCCACGGCCGCCCCCTATTCCTCCCACACCCCAAGCTCTCTCCCACCAGGATGGGCCCCTTCTTGCTCGCCAGCTGAAATGGCATCTCCTTAGAGGGGCTTTCCCAGTGAGAGTCCCTCCCCTAGAATTCCCCCATTACCCAGGGCGTTTCTTTCATGGAACTTAGGATGATGTGAAGACGTCCTGTTTCTTTGCATGGTTTCTTGTGTGAACACCAGGAGGGAAGGAACCTGTGTGTGTCCTCTTCTCTAGTGTCCTCAGGACCTGAGCACTTGTTGAACGGATGAACAGGGTATGTGTGACTGAGTGAGCATGACCTTGAGTGAGCCTGAGGCCCCGCAGGCCCTCCCCACAGCCGCCTCTCCAGCCCATGCCCACCATCCCAGCTGCCGTGAAATGGGCAGATAATGTCTTGTCCCCAGAAACTGGGAGGAGTGATCCAGGTCACCTCCCTCCCATTCATGCTCACCCCAGCTGTGTCCCAACCACTCACGCAGCACCTCCTCCCAGCCCTGGCCAGCCCCTCCCAGGTGCCTGCAGTGGAGCAGCCAGTTCCCACAGCACCCTGGACTTGGGCAGCTCGCTATGGGGGGTCTAAGGCCCTGGGCCCGATATGGGCTTCTGGTCGTGGCCTACCTGCTGGCCCTGGGGCTTGGGGCTATGGTGCTCCAGGCCCTGGAGGGGCCTCCAGCACTCCAACTCTGGGCTGAGCTCAGGGCTGAGCTGGCTACCTTTCAGGCAGAGTATGGGGCCTGCCTGCCACCCGGAGCACTGGAGGAGCTGCTGGGCGCTGCTCTGGCAGCCCAGGCCCACGGGGTCTCTAGCCTGGGCAATGGCTCAGAAGTCAGGAACTGGGATCTGCCCTCCACCCTACTCTTCACTGCCAGCATCCTCACCACCACGGGTAAGGCCACCAGGCAGCCCAGTAGGAGGCAGTTCCTGAGGCCATCTCTCCCTGGGGTCCCTGGGGGTGCAGTGCTTCTTCCCCCAGCCTGAAAGTGCCAGACAGAGCCTAGGTTCTATCAGGCCCGACATCACAGCTGGGACTCCCCACAAAAACACACCCCAACTGGTGCCTCCACTTCAGCTGCCAGGATGGGTGTGGCTTCCTCAGCCCCACCCCAGGTACCTTTTGAAGCCCAGGAGAGGTGCTCAGACCCCATGGGACTGAGGCAAGGCAGGGCACATAATACAGTGAGATGGATGCTTGGATGGAGGGACTGGGGGGAACCTGGGAAGCACAGATCGGGACCACTGACTCAGGAGGGGGTGTGAGGGAAGGCTTCTGGGGGAGAAAATCCCAATGAGATTCATCACCCAAGGCAGAAGGAACAGCGTGTACGTAAGCCCAGAGAAACAAAGCAAGGGGACCCACAGGCCTGTTTTTTTTTTTTTTTTTCTTTCTTTTACTTTTTTTTTTCAAAAGATGACCAGTCGGGCCGGCCTGGTGGCGCACTGCTACAGTGTGCCGCTTGGGAGTGCGGCGGCGCTCCCGCCGAGGGTTCGGATCCCACATACAGACCGGTTCCCGCTCACTGGCTGAGCGAGG
>NW_007727859.1:84677-86920 GCF_000696425.1 Galeopterus variegatus | reverse complement strand
TCCAGACACGAAAAAAGACAAAAAAAAAAAAAAAATGAAAAAATAAAAATAAAAAGATGACCAGTAAGGGGATCTTAACCCTTGACTTGGTGTTGTCACCACGCTCAGCCAAGTGAGCACCGGCCAGCCTAGTTTCTTTTTTCTTTTTTTGTCTTGCAAAGTGTCTAAATGTTTGTTTAATTTTTTTTTTTTTTTTTTTTCTCTTTGGAAGTGTTTTTGGGGATCTGAAATGATTTTTTTCTTCAGTATTTATTATTATTTTTATTTTTTTTTTTTTTTTTTTTGGTGGCTGGCCGGTATGGGGAACCGAACCCTTGACCTTGGCGTTACAAGGGTGCGCTCTAACCAGCTGAGCTAACTGGCCAGCCTCTAAATGTTTTCTGAATTAAAGTCTGTATTTCCAATTTCTTTTGGAAGATCAGAAAACCTATTCTCACTGAGCCAGAATCCCCATAAGACATGTTGGCTGGAGCAGAGCACATCTCCCTAGTCCACCCATCCCCGCCATACTCTCATCTGGCATCTGGCTCCTGTGGCATTTGAGTTTGCAACCTGGGGACTAGCTGATCCTATTCTCCTAGCCCCTCTCTCTCACTTCTCCCTGCCTTATACATACTTTTCCAGCCCTGAATGCCCTCTTGTACGCATGCTGCCTCTTTGCCACCGTCAAGTGTCCCCTTTGGAGGGCGAAGCAGGCAATCTGACTTTCTGGCCTGCCTCCCCCTCCAAAGGGCAGAGTCAGATTCCAGCACAAGGCCTGGCACACAGAACAATTCCATTAATATGCCTGGGGGGAATGAAAGAGAGGGTGACATTCCACCGGCTATGAATTTGGATATATCATTAGGGGCAGAGATGAGGAGGGCAGTTCTCAGGATTGTCGCAGCTACCAAAGCTTTGAGAGTGGCCCAGGAGATTAAGGGACTTGCCCAGGATCCAAGTGAAGGAGGTGCAGAGCCAGACAGAACACGGGCCTGAACACTTCATGCAATTTCAGCCACCAGAGGGCAGCCTTCTGCGGGAGACGATATTGGGGGAAGTGGAGGCCCCAGCAGGCATCCCACTCAGGAGGTCATTGCCCACTGTCTCTTCTCCAGGTTATGGCCATATGGCACCACTATCAGCAGGTGGAAAGGCCTTCTGTGTGGCCTATGCGGCCCTGGGGCTGCCAGCCTCCCTAGCACTTGTGGCCGCCCTGCGCCACTGGCTGCTGCCTGTGCTCAGCCGCCCGGGTGCCTGGGCAGCAGTCTACTGGCAGCTGGCACCAGCCAGGGCTGCACTGCTGCAGGCAGCTGCACTGGGCCTGCTGGTGGCTGGCATCTTCGTGCTGCTGCCAGCACTGGTGCTATGGAGTCTACAGGATGACTGCAGCCTGCTGGAGGCAATCTACTTCTGCTTCGGCTGGCTCAGCACCATCGGACTAGGGGACTTGCTGCCTGGTCGTGGCCGTGGCTTGCATCCAGCGATTTACCACCTTGGCCAGCTCGCACTTCTCGGTGAGTCTGGCTGCCAAGGAGCGGAGGCGGGAGGAGGGAAGAGCAGCCTGGACTACCATTCCTATAAACCACTGGGGGCCTGGGCCTTGCAGGTAGAAGGAGCCTACACTAGAGCATGGTGTGGCAGCTGTAGTCCAAACAACCTTGGTGGCAGTGTTAGGAGAGGGGTGACACTAGATGCCAGGGTGAGAGGTGGCCAGTGAGCATCACCAGCACCCCAAGAGCTACCCTAGCAACCTCTCCTCCCCAGGTTATTTGCTCCTAGGGCTCCTGGCCATGCTGCTGGCTGTGGAGACCTTCTCAGAGCTGCCACAGGTCCGTGCCATAGTGAAGTACTTCGGGTCCAGTGGCCCTTCGACCACTGAGGACCAAGATGGCATCCTAGGCCAGGCTGAACTGACTCTGAGCACCCTGCCGCCCGCCGCCCCAGCCTCAGAACAGGCCCCGGCTTGCTGACAGGCGTCAGGTGATGGAGTTCAGCTCCTTGAAGGTGGAGGAGCCTGAGGAGGAAGCAGCCAGCCGTGTGTGGGGAAGAATGTGGACTTGAGGATGGGGCGGGGTGGGGGAGGATGCGGGGACCTCAGGGAATAATGTGTTACTAAAATTAAAAAACGGGCAACAGCCTGGCCGGTTCTCGCGTCTTCTTTGGAAGTGAGCCTTCCCTATGGCCATCATCCACAGGGAAGGAGGAGCCGAAGTCCAGCCTCAGCCGGCCTCTGGGACCCTCAAGGCCCGCCGCCCCCCCCC
>NW_007727859.1:82823-84362 GCF_000696425.1 Galeopterus variegatus | reverse complement strand
GTCCGGGCCGCGGCCTCAGCTCAGCACGCAGCGCTCGCGCCGGCTCAGCTGCCGGCTCAGCTTGCGGCGCCGCTGCTCCAGGCCGCGCTCCAGGCGTTCGTCCTCCTCCAGCGCGCTGGCGGGGAACCGGTCGGGTCAGCCCCGGGCGCACCCAGGACCCTCCCCAGCTCCCAGCGCCCGCCCGGCCGCCACTCACATCCGCTCCTTGTGGTCCAGGTCCCGGACCAGCTCGTCGCGCTGGTTCACCAGCGACACCAGCTCCTCCAGCAGGAGCTGCTCTCGGTGCTGCTGCGCTGCTGTTTTCTGCCAGTCTGAGGGCGGGGGAGGCTGAGGGTCAGGAGGCGGCGGCTCCTGCCCTGCCCTGTCGCCAGCGGCCCCCCGGCCCCACCTCCCACCTTCGATGGCCAGCATGGCCCGCAGCTCCCGGCTCAGCAGCTCGAACCTCCGCTCCAAGTCCTGCTCCTCGATGCTGAGAAGTGGGGGTATCAGGTCAGGGAAAAGGGGCAGAGAGGGCGTGCCCAGGGCTCTGACCCACCTCCCCATCGGTCCCCATGGAGGGCCGGGCCGACCACAGAGCTACACCCCAGACCCCAGTCCGAATGATCTCTTTTGTTCCAGCTGTTCTCCAACGGATTATGGTTTATTGTTGTCTCCCCACCATCCCCGTTTTAAAAAATAAGAAACAACTTGGGCTGGCCCCTGGCTCACTCGGGAGAGTGCGGTGCGGATAACACCAAAGCCACGGGTTCGGATCCCATATAGGGATGGCCGGTTAGCTCAATGGGTGAGCATGGTGCTGACAACACCAAGTCAAGGGTTAAGATCCCCTTACCGGTTATCTTTAAAAAAAAAAAAAAAAAAAGATCTCCTTACTGGTCATCTTTAAAAAAAAAAAAAGATTCAACCGAGGACTATTTGGATGAACATTACTCATGAACAAGAAGTATTAGCCTAAAATTATTTTGAAAAACTATCCAAAATGCAAAAGGGAGGCAAAGCCGCCTCCACCATGCAAGAAAATAAAGGCAATGATCGCAGAGTCGCTTCTGACGCCACTTGGGATCCAGCTCAGAATATAAAAGAACAGGGTTGAACTGGGTAGGGGACTCAGCCCTGATCACTCTGAGCAACGTTTTGCTCTGGGCCTTGATTTTCTCATTAGTAAAAAATAGTACCGGGCAGGCCCAGTGGCACACTGGATAGTGCCCCGCGTGGGAGCGCGGCGGCACTTCCGCCGAGGGTTCGGATCCCACATACAGACCGGTTCCCGCTCACTGGCTGAGCGAGGTGCGGGCGCGACACCGAGGGTTGCGATCCCATTGCCGGTCCCGGTCCGGTACGGGGGCAACACTGAGGGTTGCGATCCGTTGCCAGACACGAAAAAAGACAAAAAGGAAAAAAAAAAAGAGAGATTGAAGAGACAAAATCCAAATATAATGTATGAACCTTACAACTACTAGAGAAATTAATATGGACTGGCCATTAACTATTAATTTTCTTAGGTGTGTTAATGGTATTATGATTATAAAGAAAAACGTC
>NW_007727859.1:68347-81716 GCF_000696425.1 Galeopterus variegatus | reverse complement strand
CCGGTACGGGGGCAACACTGAGGGTTGCGATCCCATTGCCGGTCCCGGTCCGGTACGGGGGCAACACTGAGGGTTGCGATCCGTTGCCAGACACGAAAAAAGACAAAAAGGAAAAAAAAAAAAAAATAGTACCAATTTAAGAGGTATACACTTTACATGGGAAATTAGATAGGACAAAAAATTAATAAAATAGCTGGACAATAACTTTGCGAAAAGATCTTTGTAGAAAGAAGAAAGCAGTGAGTAGCTCTAACCAAAGTAGCTGATATTCCCTCTGCTCCACAGGCGCTGGACCAGCTGGGGGCAGAGCCTGGGTGTGGGGGCGGAGCCTGGGTGTGGGGGCGGAGCCTGGGCGTGGGGATGAACTCACAGCAGCTGCAACTGGTCCTGCCTCCGGATGAGAGCGTTCTTCTTGTTGACCAGGGTGAACCACTCCTGGATCAGCACCTCCTCTTGCAGCCTGTTCGCACCTGAATCGGGCCAGGACAGTCACCAGGCCTGCGTCCTGACCATGGTGTCAGAGCCAGGCGGCTGAGAGTTGGGGGAGGGGGCTCTCCCTGGCATCCCAAAAGCCAGCAAGCTGCTTCCCTGCTCAGGGCATCAGTGTGCCCAGCTGTAAAATGGGAATGATGACCCCAGCTGTGCTTCCTCCCTACTCTTCCCAAGGTCAGGAAGAGATGCAGGGCTGGGCAGATCTGGAGACATGTGTTGGGGGGTGGACCCCAGATGCCTGCCCTACCTGACTCCATGAGGCTCCTCAGCTGAGTCTCCACCTCGGCCGCTCGCCCATCTATCTGCCTCTGCTCCTGTTCCAGGGCCTGCAGCTCTGCGCACACGTACTGACTTGTGTCCTGGAACCGTTGCTGGGGAAGGAAGGAGGGGCAGGGGACATTGTAAAAACAGCCCAGGCCCTGCCTAGGAAGTACCCACCCTCCAGCCCCTCCCACCTAGCCCTCCTTACCAGCCCAGACTCTTCCCCTGGGCTTGGGGGTGGCTCTTCCAATGGCGGACTCTCACCTGCAGACACAGACCAGGCTAAGGCACCCCCAAATGACATCTGCCCCCAGCCCAGGATTTGTGAGCAGCCTGAGCTGAGCTGGGTCACCACCCCCACTCACCAGGAGACTGTTGAGAGGCTGTGGGTTGGCCCGAGGCAGGACTGGGATCAGGACTCAGGCCTTCCTGTGGAAGAAGGGGCCAGTGAGGGCTGGGAAGGGTTCCCTGACAGCCCCGGCCTGGGGCCAGCCAGAGCTCACCCACGTTGGGAAGGAGAGGTCCTCAATCCCAGCACTGGGGTACCCACACCAGTGGTTTCTCCAGTCCAGTATGCACAGAACCCCCCACCCCCACCTGCTTCTAGGGAAAGTGCCTCCTCATGCAAAGGCCACGGCCCTCCCAGCCCTGTAGTCCCGGCCCATCCACTCCCACTCTCCAAGCCTCACAGTCCTCATTCCTGTGGCTGGGCTGATAACTTCAGCCTCACAAGGTAAGAGTCTGTGCTGAAAGGCTGTGAAGGACCCAGCTGGGGTCTCTCCTCCTCTTCCTCCTCCTCCTCCCCCTCCTCGGAGCCCCTTCAGGCCACCTGTGACTCCTGTCACCTAGTGCTGGTATCTCCATCATGGCCAGGGCTCCCACTGTCCCCCAACATGGCATAGTAACAATGTGGCCTCATCTCCAGACCCAGGCCATCCTAAGCCAAAACTTCCACCTCTTGGCCAAAAGGGGGCGCCCTACCACCTATCAGTTCTCAAACCTGGAGACTGCTATGCTTCACATGCTCAGGACAGGACAGAACACTCAGAACACTCTGGCTGGACCTATGAATTTCATCCTGGAAGGGCAGGACTGGCTCCCGATGTGCCCTGTCCTGGCAACTTGCTGGGATTGCCAGCCCTGGGGACCCCCAACTTTCAGCTCAGCTGACAGCCTGGCCCCCTTGATGACTCCTCCTCTGGCCACCCTTTTGGGTCACCCTTCAGATCTGGGGTGACCCCTTTGGGCCACCCAACTGTCTACCCCAACCTGCACCTCAGTGAGAGGCAGCCCTGGACCTCCATGGCTCAGGTGCCATCTTCTCCAGCCTCGGTCAATGGTGGCCTCCTCACAGCCACCACCATGCCCTGCCTACTGACTCCACCCTCAAGCCACAACTGAGAGGTCTTCCTAAAACCTTCATGATGGCATATCTCTCTCCACACCTGTTCTCAGCCCCCAGTGTGTTGGCGGCTCCAGCGTCAACTCTCCTACCACCCTGAGCCCTAGACGCCACCCTCTGGGCACAGTGATGCACTTTCAGTTCCCCAAACAGCTTCCTCAGCCTCCATCTTGGGCTGCCCAATACCATCCTGAGCCTCATGACCCAGCTCAGCCCACCTCCCCCAGGGGCCCCTTCATGCTCCCATCTTTTTGACTCCCTCCCTGACTTTCATGCCTCCTGAAGCCTCTCCTGAGCCCCAGGCTGGCAGATACTCCCCTCATGGCCTCCCTCATCACAGCTCTGACCCCACACCCACCGTCATGGCTGCTGGTTATGCATGTCTCCCTGACCAGAGGTAGCCCCTTCAGATAGGGCTGGGCCCAGAAAATGTATTCAGGGTACACTGATTAATAATAGCTGCTGGGCTGGCTGGTCTCAGTTGGCTAGAACGTGGTGTCATAACACCAAAGTCAAGGGTTCGAATCCCCATACGAACCAGCCGACAAAAAATTAAATCAATAATAATAATAATAATAGCTGCTATCTCTAGTGCTGGGTAGTATAAAGCGTTTCACATTGTATGACTCATTTAGTTCTCATGACTACCCTGTCAGGAAGGGACTATCACCACCCCCACTTTACAGATGAGGAAACTGAGGGCCAGACATGAGGCTCACATAAGGCCTGGTCTAGGGCCTGGGGTGGCCTACCCCAAAAGTTTGGTCCCGCCCTTGGCCACAAACTTGCTGTCATACCCCCTGGGCCTCTGTTTGTGTCCTTGTATGTAAAACAGGAAGGAATCCCAGCTCTGGGAGTTGCAAGGCTTGAGAAAGTTCCCCATTCCCATCTGGGGAACACATAGTTCCCCTTTTTTGACAGCACCCTGCAGGGGAGGGGTGCCTCAATGCCACCTTGAAAAAAGATTTTCATACACATTGTGAGGGGTAGATGAGGGGCCTGGGGGCAAGCCAAGCACACAGAGAGCACTCAGCCAACAGGGCAGGCAGAGGCAGGAGAGTGGAGAAACCCAAGCTCAGCAGCAGCCATCGAGCTTCCTCACGCCAGCCAAGATGGGAGTTCCAATGCTTCCTCATGTCTGACCCAAATTCCTCTTTCTCTACCCTCGTGCGTGGCCCCTCCTCCAGGAAGCCTTGCTGGGCTGCCCTGGAAGCACCCTCTTCATGGCCTTGCTTTGACCCCATGCAGCTTCAAGGTGCCTGACTTCATCCTGTTCCAGGACTTTGGGAGCTCCCAAGGGCTGGGCTGGACCTGACCACCTCCCACTGCACGCATGGGGCATGGGAGGTGGGGGAATGGGGTGGCCAATGAGGAGGAGTCTCCTCCACCGCATGGGTCGGATATCTCCTGTGGGACAACGCTTGAAAGGACCAGATGCTGGGACTTGGGCCCAGAAGGTTGGAGCCTCCCCTTTAAGATTTAAAGAGCCACTGATGCAACTCTGGGCTGGGCCAGAGGTGGCTGAGTCCTGCTGACTCCTGCATATCGCATTTCCTCAGGGTGCCTTTGGTGCTCTCTGCCTCTCATTCACAGGCTCAGCGCTGTGCTTCTGACCCTACACTCATGGTTCCCGCCCTCAGCCTGGCCTCATCACCACCTATGGACCTTAAGAGAGATGACTGGCCGTTCTGTAAAGGGGACCTGAACTTTCCTGCCACCACATTTCTGCTTGTGCGGGTCCCTCCACTTGAGTGCCACCTCCCATTTTTCACCTGGGAAAAACCTGCCCATTATCAACCTAGCTCAAACGGCTACTGCTTCTTCCAGAACGCTTTTCCCAATTTATTCCCTCCTTTCCTTGAAATTCAGATGTCATCCCTGGACAGTTGAAGGCCTGGAGCAGCTGCACAGAGCTGCCCCCGCTGCAGTAGATAGGCCGGACGGTGCAATGGTGGAACCCCAGCTTGAAAGCCCATGGCCTAGACTTCAGTGGCTGTGAGTCCTGAACAAATCTCCGCTCTCTCTGGGACCATCTCCCTTCAGCACAGTGACATGACACTCTGGGAGACTGACCTGAGACCTTCAGGGGATGTGGATGGGGACACAGATCCCCAGCAGAGTCTCCCACCTCCGACATCCCACTATAAGATAAGAGGACACTGGTCTGCAGCATCTGGGGTTAAAGATCCACGTCAGAGAATCTTGTGGTTGGAAAGCCATTGAAAACCCCCTTGAGAGGGGCCGGCCCGTGGCTCACTCGGGAGAGTGTGGTGCTGATAACACCAAGGCCACGAGTTCGGATCCCATATAGGGATGGCCGGTTAGCTCGCTGGCTGAGCGTGGTGCTGACAACACCAAGTCAAGGGTTAAGATCTCCTTACCGGTCATCTTTAAAAAAAAAAAGAAACCTCCCCCCTTGAGAACTTACAAATTTAATTTTGCCCCCGGTTTGTGGGGTGAGGTAGCTGCCGGCTGACCTCTGGCCACCTGCGGAGAAAGAGATGCCCAACCCACTCTAAGGTCAACAAAGTGCCATGCCGAGCGCTGACACCGTGGAGCCTTTGGGAACTTCCTACTACAGCCCAGGATTCCCCAAACTGGGTGCCAAAGTGTTACACATGCCCAGCGTATATCCAGGCTGGCAGCAAAGAGCAGGACCCTGCTCCAGCAGCCGCCCTGCGCCTGGCAGGCCTTTACTCGAATATGCCCCCTGACAGGGAGCTCACTACCGCGCCAGGGGACTCCTCCGCAGCAGGAGTCCTTCCGATCTATCGGAAAGCGCCTCTCGGGAGTCCAGCTGATTCCCTCCCTTCTGAGGCCGCCATAAAATCTCTGTCGCTGCTTCTTGAACCCCCCAAGCCCCAGATTTGGCTCCTGACACTCCCAAAACCCCCGCCTCTGCCTCCTGGACGTTCAAAGCTATAGTTTCTGCCTCTCGTATTTCTGAAATCTTTGCCTCTGCTTCCTGGGACCCTAAAATTCTTTGCTTAGTGACTGGAGCCTTTAAAGCCTCATATCTGAGAGCTCTCCAGACTCCAGTCTCTGCCTCCTGGACCCCCAAAGTCTTAGCCTTTGCCTTCTCAACTTCTGAAACTGTAGCTTCTGTCTGTTGGGTCCTCAGTACCTCATCCTCTGCCATTCCAGCCTCTGGCCCTGAGACCCCTGAAGCCCCCATCTCTGTTTTCTGGGCCTCTGCTATCTCAGAATCCATCCGTGGGACCCCTGAACCCCCAGATGCTGGGACCCCTGAACCCCCAGATGCTGGGACCCCTGAACCCCCAGATGCTATCGGGCTGGGCTGGGCGCTGCCCACGCGGTACGTGCCGGCGCCGCCGCCGCCCTCCAACTGCACCAGCTGCAGCTCCTGCCCCGTGCAGAAGGCGCGGATCTGGCACAGGTACGTCATCACGATGAGCTTGTCCGGCACCGCCAGCAGCACCATGTCCGCCGGCTCCAGCAGCCGCGACACGCCCAGGGCCGCGAAGCCATCGAAGGCCTAGGAAGGGTGCGCTCGGGGTCAGCGGTGGCTGCGGCCCTCGTTACCCAGCAACGCTGCGGCCCCGCACCGGCTCGCCGACGGGGTCCCCGCGACGTGCACGCCAGGGTTTGCCTAGCAACGCCTCCACCCTCCTAGGGAGGGAAATCTAGCAACAGGGTCCTCCCTCTCGTCACCTAGCAACTGCACACCTGCCACCTTCCACCCCCCCTCAACCCTCTCTTTAAAAACCCCTCGGTAAACCTGAGTCTTTGAGATGGCTTTAGTCTGGCCATTCTCCTTCAGGTTTAGTGGACAGGTGTGTTTACCTAACATCTCTTCTCGGGTCACTGGTATTCCTGAACAAAAGCTGACTTTCTATCCCATCCCTCCTCCCACAAAACAAAACAAAACAAAAAACCAAAAAAAACAAACCAAAACAAAACTAAGGAAAACAATTCAATGACCAACAAGGCAAATAGTGGCAGGACTTCCAAAAGCCACGGCTGGGGCCCTGCAGCCCACAGATCCCCCAAATCTGGGACCTGCAGCCTGGCTCTAGACCCCCTTTCCCTCGAGGCATGCTCCCTCCCCATCTCACCTGCTTGTTGTTCTGTTTGATGTTGAGTGGGTCCAGGGAGGCATAGTCGCTGCAGAGAGAGCACTGGTCAGACAGAGGCTGGACCTACACTGCCCCCCTGCAGGCTTCCCCCATTCATTCCCCCACCCCCACCCCCCAGCAGCTCACATCTTGTCTGGGTAGAATCGGTGCAGGATGGCACAGAAGGCCAAACCATTACGCCAGGATGTGGTGAAGTTGGTGATCCGGACGCCACGGTAGCCAGTGGTGACTTCTTGACACCACTCTAGCAGGGACTGGCTGGAGCTGACCAGGGCAGGTGGTGTCTGGGGACACAAGAGTGGACTAGAAATGTGTATGTACATGGGACCTGTGCCCTCTGTCCCTTGGGGAAGCTCAGGCCTGGCACAAAACAGCCCCAGCTCTGAGTTTACAGGGTCATCTGAGACCACTGGCCAGAGCCGTGGGGCCAGGCAAAAGGGTTTCCAGCTCCAGGGTTATCTGCCTAAAAGGTCAGTGGCCCCCAGGCAAGATCAGAGGTAACCAAGCAGCCACACCTCAAGGTCAGCCCAGAAAATCAGCTTAGGGGTGTCCAGCTCCATGCAGCCCAGGGAAGACAGGGTGGGAGAGCTGGGGCATCCTGAGAGAGGAAGGGATGAGGGGGCTCCTTGAAGCTGAGCCCCCCACCCCATCCCAGTCGACCAGGTGGGTCCATGCAGAGCCGCCGTTCGCTCAGCCCCAGGTTAGTGGGAAGCAGCAGACTGGGCCTTCGGCGGCCCCCATCCCTACCTGGCTGCCCGGCAGCCTCCTGTCCTCTTCAGGCTCCTCTGGGGAAGAGGCCCCCGAGGGCCTGGGTGCCCCAGCCTCTGCCCCACTGGCCACCTGCACTTCAATCGGGCTGGCCTCTGGGAGGCTTCCCTCAGTTTCTTTCCCCTTCTCGGTTCCCAAGACCCCAGCCTCTGCTTCCTGGGCCTCAGAAATACCAGATTTGATCTCTGGAGGCCCTAAAATCTCTGTCGCTGCTTCTTGAACCCCCCAAGCCCCAGATTTGGCTCCTGACACTCCCAAAACCCCCGCCTCTGCCTCCTGGACGTTCAAAGCTATAGTTTCTGCCTCTCGTATTTCTGAAATCTTTGCCTCTGCTTCCTGGGACCCTAAAATTCTTTGCTTAGTGACTGGAGCCTTTAAAGCCTCATATCTGAGAGCTCTCCAGACTCCAGTCTCTGCCTCCTGGACCCCCAAAGTCTTAGCCTTTGCCTTCTCAACTTCTGAAACTGTAGCTTCTGTCTGTTGGGTCCTCAGTACCTCATCCTCTGCCATTCCAGCCTCTGGCCCTGAGACCCCTGAAGCCCCCATCTCTGTTTTCTGGGCCTCTGCTATCTCAGAATCCATCCGTGGGACCCCTGAACCCCCAGATGCTGGGACCCCTGAACCCCCAGATGCTATCTCCTGGGCCCCTAATATCTCAGCTTCTGCTGCCCCAGTCTCTGTTCCTGGAACCCCTGAAATCTCCACCTTTGTCTCCTGGGCCACTAATATCTCACACTCTGCTATCTCAGCTTCTATCCCTGGAACCCCTGAACCCTCAGCTACTGTCTCCTGGGTCCCCAAAATTTCAGTCTCTGCCTCCCCCGCCACTGTCTCTAATACCCCGGGACCTTCCACCTCTGTCTCCTGGGCCCCCAATATCTTAGATTCTATCTCAGCTTCTATCCTCAGTACCGCGGAACCCACAGATGTCTCCTGGATCTCCGATATCTCAGTCTCTGCTATTATAGTCTTTTTCCCCAGAACTCCTGAACCTTCACCCTCTGTCTCCTGAGTCCCCAGTAACTCAGACTCTGCCATCCCAGTAGCCTCTATCTCCTGAGCCCCCAAAATCTCAGCTCCTACTGCCCCAGTCTCTATCTCTGGGAACCCTGATCCCCCCTCTTCTGTCTCCTGGGTCCCCAATACCTCCAACTCTGCCACCTCAGTCTCTGTTCCCAGGACCCTTGAATCCCCAGCTTCTGCCTCCCAGACTTCCAGATCCCTAGATATCACCCCCTGGTCAGCTGATGATGGGGCCCCCTGGCACCTGCTCACCTGGGGCCCGATGCTTGTTGCTCCAACAGAGGGGCCCTGCTCCACGCCTGTCCCCCCAACACCAGGGGTTCCGCCCCTGACCTCTGTGTCCTCTCTCTCCTGGCCTGCAGTAGCACTGGCCCCCTTGAGGTCACTGAGATGCCCAGAGCACCCTGCAGGCTCTGCTGGGGGTGGGCTCCAGGCTGTGGGAGCCTCATCCCTTGTCCTCACCCCCATACTCCCCTGAGAGCCCCTTGATGGAGCCTCAGGAGTTCCTCTGAATCTTGTCTCAGGCATCAACTCTGTAGCCTCTGGTCCCTTAGTGTCCACATGTCTCACCTTTGAGCCCTGCTCAGCATCCACTTGCCTAACTTCTAAACTCTCTTCAGGCTCCCCAGCTCTGACCCCTGACTTCTTAGTGTTCACCTCTCTGACTCTGAACCCAGGCTCAGCGTCCTCTCCACTAGCCTCTGGCCTGTCCTCATTGCTCCCCTCTTCAACCTTGGGTTTCTCCCCTCCCAAAGAATCTCTGGAGCTTCCATCCTTGATGCCTGGGCCCAGCTTAGCTCCCTGGGCCTCTGTCCCTTCCTGAGGGCTTGCCCGGGCCTGGATCTCGCTGGCAGAACCCACGCCTGCTGGGGGAACCTCTGAGGCTTTGGGGACCTCGTCCTCCCTTTGGGGGACGGGGGGCCACGAGGCGTCAGAGACTTTCCGGAGCCGAGGGGCTGGGGTGGGGGCCATGTCCTGGTCTGGCTGCCTCAAGGACCTGAAGAGAGAGCAGGAGGCAGTGTTGGGGGGCTCATGTGGCCCCCACTCTCAGCTCCATCCCCCACCCTTCAGACTGCCAGGGCTCTGGAGAGGCAGGTTGGTGGGGGGAGTGCAGCTCCTAACAGTGGGCAGGGGTGGGGGTGGGGCTGGTTCCAAAGCTCACCTGGTCTCCAGTGGGGTCCCCAGGGGCCTTAGGGTCTCAGGCCCCACCTGACCCCCTGCTACAGTAGCTGGTTCTGACCCCTGGCCCCGGGAGGCCCTGACCGGGGGTGCAGGGGCACTCACAGGGGCTGGGCTGGTATCCTCAGCACTAGAAGGGCCAGCAGCTGGGGAGGAAGGAAGGGAGGGGGCGCTAAGGCCTGGGCGCTGTAACTTGGGGTCCAGTCCCCACCCCAAACCCCAGCCTGGGCCTCACCTGCCTGCTGGGGCAGTACTCGGCCCTCCTCCTCCTCCTCACAAAGTGTCTTCAGCTCCCTAGAGGGATCTAGGGTGGGGGTGTGGGGTGGGAGAGTCAGCCCAGGGCAGGGCCCCACAAGTCTGACCCCCTTCCCCCAACTAGAGTGCAAGGCCTACCTGGGAAACGCCCCAGCCTCAGGGCACCGCCCCAGCCTGCGAGAAGAGACAGGCCCACAGATGCAGAGAGAGAAAGAACCACAGGACAGACAGAGAAAAAGCCTTAACAAGCAGAAAGGAGGAATGAGGACGACCGTGGCTGACCCGTGGAGGCAGGTGGGGAGGGATGCAAAGACCAGCCTGCAGCCCCGCTCGGGGCTTCCCACCCAGCTGTCTCAGGTTAGGTATGGACCTGGCAGTGCCCACCCAGGGATGAAGGAGGGCCAGGGGCATGGGGAGGTACTGGGAACCCATCCTGCAGGACTCAGCTAAGGACCGAGGCCACCACAGGACCAGGAAGCAAGCTGGGACAATCAGGGCTGCTCGGCAGGTTGGGACTGCCTGGGCAGTAATGAGCTCCCATCACTGGGCATGCACAAGCTGGCCCTGCCCCAGCACAGCCAGTGGCTCATGGCCTGGGTACCCCCACCCTCCCTGGGTCTTGGCAATCTCCATCTCTAGCAGGTTGTGGGCCTACCAGGCAGGGGGACCTGAGCCCGTGCCTCAGGCGCCCCTGGGCCGTTAGCCTCGTCCTCGTCACTCTCAGCAAAGTCGTCCAAGTTGCCCACATCACTAGGCTTCACGCTCATGAGGCTTGCAAGACTCTGCATGTCATCATCCCTGGGGGTCAAATGTCAGGGGTAAGGGTTGGGGTTGGAGGTCACCGGCCAGGGCCAAGGAGGGCAGACAGGCACTCACGTGGCACGGCCCTCCCGCAGCAGCACCCCTGAGAGAGTGAGGCTCAGCTCAGCCTGCACCACCTTCACCGACTTGGGCTTCAGCCGCAGCCGCAGCGGAACTTGGGCAGGCACAGGCCCCGCATGGCGGGCCAGGTCCACATCGGCTGTGGCCAGCACCTTCCGCTGCCCCTTGGACTCCTGTGTGCCAGGGGTGGGACCGGGAGAAGGAGCATCAGTGCTGCCCCAGGGTCCCCAAGACCCCAGGCCCCAGCCCCCTCAGCCACTCACATTCTCAATAATAAACGTCCACTCTTTGGCCTCATACTGGTCCACATGGGGGTCCTGGGAAGAGGGGACACTGGTGAGAACAGGGCTGCTGGGGTACAGCAGTGAAGGGAGAAGAGCTGTGCTGGCTCAGGGGTGCTTGGTGGGGGCCCTGGGTGCTTGGTGAGTGCACCCTAGCTTCTGACCCTTGCTGTCTCTCATACCGCATGTGTTAGGTAAATGCTGCCTCCTCCAAGGAGACTTCCTGGGCCACTCATGGTGAGTGCCCCCCCTCCCAGCAAATCTTGGTCTCACCCCTCTATTCTTTCCTCTTTGGATGAACACGGCACCAGGGACCCCTGTGGCTGCAATCCCATGCCCATTCCTGCCATGCTGGAGGGCTAGAGACTCACCCTGTAGAGGGTCACGGAGATGTCCACATTCTCAGGTACCATCCATACCACGGTGCCCCGGTATGGGTTCTGGATACCCGGCTGCCAGCTGTGGGCCTACAAGGGGCAGGCTGAGTCCTCTCCCTAGTCTTAACTTGTTCCCCCTCACCCCATGCCCTTATCTCCATCCTTGGCCCCATCTTCCTCTCCCTTCTGTGGATTCTGATCCAAACCTGCACCTGACTCCACTCCCCCCCATCGCTCTTCCCTGTGGCCCCCTATTGGCCCCATCCCCAACCTGGACCGTTGCCATCCTTCCCTACCTTGGAGCAGATGCGTCGGTTCCGCCGGGTCCACACCACCACCAGCTTATCTGGCTGCCTGGGTGGGGCAGGGAAGGGCTACTCAGGCCCACCCAGCCTCCACATCCCCTCTTCCTCCTCTTCTCCTACTCCCTTAGGGTCTTCCTTATGCCCACATCTCCTCCCCCACAGGAGAGGGCTTGGGCAACCCCTTATCTGGGGCCACAGGGTGCAGGGTGAGGCTGCTGAGGCAGGGTGGGGCCAGGGCAGAAGGGCAAAGGCCTGGACAGCATGGGCAGGCAGGGTCTATGAAGAAATACAGCAGGAGAGACAGAGACAGAGATCCCTAAAAACACATCATGGACCCAGCGAAAGACCCACGGGGGCTGTGTGTCTGAGCAGAGGCATGAGTTGGGGAGGATGGGCTGGTGAGGAGCTGGAGAAAGGGCTCCAGGCAGAAGAAAGGGCAAGTGCAAGGGCCTGAGGTTGGGGGCAGGGGTAGGGTCAGCGTGAGGGGCAGCTTGTCATTAGACAACTCCCAGGGCCTGCCATGATCAGCCCTTTGCTGGGCCCAGGCGCCCCAAGGAGGGTCACTCGGGGTCCCCATTTCCCTGAACCTAGAGCCTTGGACCATAACTTTGTAAGATGATGACAATGGAGCCCAGAGGGCCCCTGACCCCCATGGTGAGGAAGGGAGCATGAGGGAAGACTTCCAGGAGGTGACACCTAACCTGACCATCATATGCGTCGCAGACTCAAAAGAGTGGCAGAGAGATGTGGGAGGTAGAGACAAAGGGCAAGGAAAGAAATGGCTGCCCAGGGCCCTCCTAGACATGGCGCTGACGTGTGGCTGTGCCTGGGGGAGAGGGCTGCCCAGGTGACTGGGGATGGTTGAGGGGATGATCAGGCCAAGGGCCAAGGCACAAAAGCCCTCCTTGCCTGTACCCACCCAGCCCCACACCAGGATGCTCATGCCCCTCTGGAGGCCAAGCCAGGATAACTGGCTCTCCTGTTAACCCCTGAGGATGCTGAGGCCCAGAGAGGTTGGGGGCCAAGCCAGGTCACACAGCTGAGCCTAGAGCCCTCTCGCCACAAGCCAAGCTCCCTTCCCCAAACTGCAGGTTATGGCTGAGCAAGGGTAGCCATGGGGCCTTCCCAGAAAGGGGAAGAAGACAGGGGGCGCCTGAGGAGGGCGGGGCCTGGCTGGGCAGCCTGACTCAGGCTGGGCACGCCCTCCTGGGGAGCTGCGACCTGGGCTGGAGCAGCTTCCTGGCCTGGGCTCCAGGCTAGGAAGCTCAGGATGCTCTACCCTCCACCGTCTGTGACTCAGCCATGTTGACACTGCCCACAGCTTCGGCCTGCTCTCCGGGACCATGCTCAGTGTCCCCCTGGCCTCATCTAGGATGCTGGAGTAGAAACCAGAGGCCATAGTTCAAGTGCCGGTGCCCGACCTCTCTGGCCTCTGCCAAATGGCGTGAACGGCCCTCTGGCAGGCCCAGTGTGGGCAAGACCAGGGATATGGCAGCCGCTTGGGACCCTCGTCTCCTGCTCACTCCCCTCCCATTGGACCCCATGGTCCCTTCCTGCCCCAGCCCTTCCCCTCCGGAGCCTAAATTTAGCCCTGCCTGGCGGGTGAGGCCCCCACAGCTGTGCCCTAATCCAGCCAAGGGAAGCTGACACCAGCAAGCACGTATATTTAGGGTGTGACGAAGGGGCCTGGGCAGCTGCGGGTGGGGGGCATGTGAATGAGATGCCCCCAGGCCCTTTGGCAGTCCAGGCTAGGTCCTGCACCCTCTCACATATGGGCCCCTCGCCCCATCACCTCGCCCTCCGCAGGCCCTCTGCTCCTGGCTCACAACCTCCTAGGCCCTCAGGCCCCTTTAAGCCGCTCCCTGCCTCTCTACTCAGCCCTCCCAGTGCTCAGTTTCCCCTTTTAAGGACATTGTGGAGACATTTCCAACCTCCTAGCACCCGCTCTGGCTGAAGGGGGGGGGGGGGATCTGGCTCAACAAGAGGGCAGGGTAGCAGGGGGCAATATCTTTGTTTTGAGCTGGACCAAGGTGCATGGGGGTTTCTG
>NW_007727859.1:67601-68329 GCF_000696425.1 Galeopterus variegatus | reverse complement strand
GGGGGGGGGGGGGGGGGGGGGGATCTGGCTCAACAAGAGGGCAGGGTAGCAGGGGGCAATATCTTTGTTTTGAGCTGGACCAAGGTGCATGGGGGTTTCTGTCCCAGACCTGGCCACCTGCAGACCTCAAAACTTGCTCCCTTTCCCCGTGCCACCCTGAACCATCCCTCCGGCCAAAGACATGCAGCCTCCCTCCAGGCCTGACCACAGCTGAGGAAAATGTGGCACAGACTCTCTGGCCTCAAAGTCCTGACCCCCGTGCCCCAAAGCCTGCCCACACCAACGCTAGTGGGCCCACGAACTGCAAGGGCACTTCTGGGTCTCCCTGCCTGGGACACCAGGACCCAAGCTGGGGTGCAGTGCCTCTTTGGCCATTGGGCTAGGGAGCAGGGTTCTCTCTCAGGCTCAAAAGGCCGGAGGGGACCCCAGCCATTCGAGGGGGGGTCTCCCTCCCACTCACCATTTCTTGGTGCACTCCAACACCAGCTCGTGGTAACAGGCCACAAACTGGAACTTGGCGGCCCGCTTGCCTACGCGCTGCAGGCGCTTCCACACCGAGGTCATGGCCCCCGCGCCCCGCCGCCCGTTTCTCAGGCCCGGGGCTCCCGCTGGTCCGGGACCGCTGGCCCAGCCCGGGTCCCCATGGCCTCCTGGGCTCCTATCCGCGCCGCCCGCCCCGTCCGTGCGGAGCTGTCCAAGGCTCGGACGCGGGGCTGCGCTCCCCGCTG
>NW_007727859.1:63963-67135 GCF_000696425.1 Galeopterus variegatus | reverse complement strand
AGCGCGGGAGGCGGGGCGACCCGGCTTCCGGGGCCTCGCGCCGCCACGCGGGCGCGGGAGGGTGTTGGAGGGGGTGGCGCCCGACCGCAGCCCCCGCTCGGTGCTGCGGACCCGCGGGCCGGGGTGGGGGTGGCAGGGCGCGTGGGCCGGGAGAGCGGGCAACCAGCAGCTTGGTGCCGCCCTCGAGAGTGCTGCCAGGGCCGCCTCCTTCGTGCCCGCAGCCCAGGTTGGTACGTACTAGTGGCCCATTTCACAGGCTAGGAAAACAGACCCAAAAAGAGCAAGGGACATGCTCAGGGTCATATTGTGAATCAGCCAGAGTCAACTGTCCTCAACTCTGGCGGCAGGAGTCTGCCACCCACATCTTAACCAGAGCGGGAAGGAACAGAGTCAGGAACCCATCTCGGTGGCTCTACCTGTGGGCAGCACCCATCTCTCAGTCTCTCGGAACCTGACTCGTCAACTGTCAGGTGGAGGATAGTACCATCATCCCACAAGCAGCTACAGGTTCAAATCCTGACTTCCGACCCAGTGTGTGAACCTTGGGCAAAGCACTAACACTCTGAGCCTCAGATTTGAGGTCTGTTAAATGGGGATAATTATGGTTCCGCTTTTTATAGAGCCGTCGAGAGGGTTAAACGTCGGAAAGCATTTAGCACAGAGCCTGGCTGATTTTGCCAGGTCTCGTTAAATGGAATCCGTCATCTTGGAAGAGGAAAATATGCCTCCAAGCTTGTATGTTTACTCTCCCTCTACCGGGAAGCCTGCCCTGGGCGTTAGCGGCTCTGTTAACGTCTCGATTAGAGCCCTTATCGCCTGCCCGCCCACCCTGCGTGGTAATGAGCGTCGGGAGGTGTCAGGCCCCCGGGGCAACACCTCAGTGTGTTACCTCCCCGCCGCTCGGCAAGGTTTGCGCATGGACGGAAGCCCGGTACTTGGTGAACACTCGGTTTGAACAGGACGTCTGACCTGCCAGGAGTGCCCGCTGGGTTACGTCTCCAGGAGGCAAGGGACTGTGCAGCAGGGCATGGAGGTGAGCTAGCTGCCTCGTACGCCTAAGCGCGCAACTTCGCGGGTCTCTCCCCGTCCCCGTCTCAGGAAGTTGTGGGGGTGTGGTGTGGGCACGTGGGGTCTCAGCACCCACTGTCCCCAAATGTGCCGCTTCTTCTGGTGGACTTGACACCGGGTTTGGCTCCCAGTCCCAGCGTGTGGTCCTCAGTTTCCTCTAGGAGAGGAAGCCTTACATTCAACCCTTCAGGTCCCTACTGCTGTGGGGGAAGCCCGGCGGTATGTATGAGCCTAAGTGTGGAATGGGGTGCCTGGGACCCCTATCCTTCGCCGCCGGGAATCTCGTGCACTGAAGCTCGGGGACCTGCCCCTCTCCTTTCCAGGGCATGTCTGGCCTCCGGGCAGGCCCGGGGTGCCGCGCAGCTCTCTCCTCCCACCCACGGAGCATAGCTCCCCGGCCCTTCCTGGAGGCACTTTCCCCTCCCGCCGAGGGCCCCTCGGTCCGCCGGCTCCGGCCCACCCATTTCCTGTGCCGCCCCAACTCCGCCCCCACTCCGGGTGGAAAGTTTCTCTCCTCAAGATGGGCGGCTCCTTCTTCCTTCCCGGCCGGCCAGAAAAGCTCAAAGCGAGTGGGGAGGGGGGCTGGGCTCCGAGGCCGCCGGCCCTAGAGGGGAAGTGACTCGACCGCAGTCACACAGCTGCGGAGCCAGCCTCGGCCAGCCTGGCCCGTGCCCCAACCCCGCCCCGGGGAGGGAGGAGTCGCGCCCGCCACCGCCAAGCCTTCCTTTCACTCCGGGTCTCGGGCGCCACCTTCCGGCGGAGCACGGGGCCGCACCTGCCAGAAACACCGCTACATTCCCGCTCCAGAGCCAGGCAGTCAGAACACAACAGCGCTGAGAGAGCATTTATTTATCTACGCACCCAGGGGGCTGGCCCCTAAACTTAAATATCCAGCATGGGGCCTTGGCCATCCTGGCCGTGGGTGGATTTAGATTCGGGTCCTGGAGCCTTGGTCCGGGGCGGTGAAACCCAGGGACCAGAGATGAGCCCCTGAGCCAGCAGCTGCATTGAGCAGCAAAAGGTGAAAAGGAGATAGGAGCCAGGCACTCATCCCGATCCCGGGGAGGCCCCACCGCCATACTGAGGGTTGGCCAAGCTGGGGGTGCACACATGTGGGAGAAGTGGAGGCCCAGTGCCACTGGCAGAGGCTATAACCTAGGTGTCCACACCAGTGCCAGCTAATCCAAGACAGAGAGGGGGTTGGCAGTTTTGCCTCTGAGGGGCACAGGTCTTGCCCTCCTGTGAGGTGAGGCCGTATGGGAAAGCAGGCACTAGTCTGAGGACTTGCTGAGGGGTGAGTTTCTGAGCCTTTTACATGGGTGCATGCCCACCCACCCCACAACTCTTCAGAGGCTGATGTGGAAGGCATCCTGCAACCACTGGTCACGGGCATTGTGTGTCTGGGGCACAGTAAGGGGTGGCGGATCAGGGGGCAGGCTGGCATCAGGAGGCTCATCATCATCAGATAGGCCGGTGTCGGGTGGGTAGGAGCTGTCCGAGTGCAGAGAGGACGACAGGTCCTGGCATAAACTCAGGTCTTGACACAGGTGCTTGTAGTCCTGGATTGACTCATACAGGCCCCACAGCTGGCACAGCAGGGACATATCCAGCTGCCGCAGCCCCACCTGCAGACAACTGAGGGTGGGCTGGAGTTGGGGTCCAGGAGCCCCCAGTCCAGGCCACATCCCTAGCCAATCTTCCTGTACCTTTCTAAACGAATGTTTTTGTGGACATCAGACACCACCTGCAACCTGTGAAACTTTAGGCAAGTCACTGACCCTCATCTGTGAAATGGGGAACACACACATCCAGCAGAATGAAAACACTTAAAAATATATGGTAACTACTGCCATAACGGTAACTACTACTAATCATTGTTACCATAGCCCCTGTGACCCAACCGGCTTCTGCAGGTCCCCTGAGACCCAGGCCGCCCGCCCGGGTTCCGTGCCTCTGCGCTTCACCCCGCCCGGGACTCTCTTGTTTCGGGGCAGCCCTCCGCCCAGCCGGCCCGGTGCCCACCCACTCACCATCTCTTTGCGCAGCGCGGCTAGTGCCGAGTCGAGGTTGACCGGTCGACGAGGGCCGGCGGCGGGTCCCGCAT
>NW_007727859.1:55548-63400 GCF_000696425.1 Galeopterus variegatus | reverse complement strand
CGTAAAGCTGAGAAAAGGTAATGGAGCCGTCCACCAAAGGGGAGCCGGAAAGGGGGGGGGGGGGGGACGACAGGGAGGCCAGAACGGGCGGGCATGGTTCCACTGTGGTTCTTTCGCTACGCCGTCCCCTACACAGACACACACAGTTCGGCCCTATTACCTTCCTAAGGAAGAGAATCTAAAAGTGGGGGGGTCAAGAGACTGGGGTAGGTCTATACTTAACTCCTAACGTGCACTGGGGTCATCACAACCTCTGAGTACCTGGGCATAAGGTGGGACAGGATGACAGAATGAGGATGCTCAGAAGAAGAAAAGCTACCAAGGGGATCAGAACCCAGAATCTCACTCACAGGTGGCGAATGAGCACTGGATAGCTGAGGAGGCTGCGGGGGTGCTGTCGGAGACAAGGCACCCTTTCTGCTCCTGCCTTTGAGGCTACCGTCTTCTCCACAGAAAAAGGATATCACACAGCCCTCTACCTATACTCCCCTCATCCTCTAACTAGGGAAACTGAGCAGAAACAAGCTCAACTCATCTCTCAGGGCCAAGGACAAGGACAACAGATAGTGTAAATGTGATAGGCCAAAAGTAGAAAAGTGAGTGGAGCTGGGGCTGGCATGCACTCAGAACCAAGGAAAGAACAAACCACACAAAGGAGCAGCTGTTTTTCTAGAGGGTTTTTCTCAGGGGCATCTCTTAGTGCTGCAGTTGCTGTAAGCTGTGCAGGGCCTCAGCACACGCCCGGATAAGGCCACACACCTGGATGCTAGTCTCCAGGGAGGTGCTAGATCCTAGCTCAGCAGAGGCCCAGGTCAGCTTCTGCAGGAGGGCCGCCTGTGTGCAGGCCACGACATCTGCATTCGGAGGCACAGCAGGAGGGGCCGGTCCCTGGGCTGCCCTGAGTCCTGCTGCAGCTCCCTCACAGTGCTCCGGCCGGGGTACTGGGGGCTGAGGGGCAGGACGAGAGCCTGAGGGGAGCTCTGAGACAGAGGCGAGCTGGTGCTCCCGCGCTTGGGAGAGGGCAGCTTGGGCATTCAGAGCTAGAAGAGGAGAAAGTGTGTGGAATGGTCAAGATGCCTGGCTCACCTCGGCCCTGAGCCACCGCCTCCTTTCTACTGCTGTGCTTTTTCTATGCTTGAGGTGTTTCCCCTGCTACTCTGTAAAGCAATTCATCCGCTTTCAACTTTGTATCACAGTTACTTATGCCCTAGCTTCATCCCTCCATTAGGACTGCCTGATTGAGTTCAGACTCTCCCCGAGTGTTTGGCACAGAGTAGGTGCTTAGTGCTCTTAATGAATGGTCCTCTCTAGAACTGAAAGGGGAGAGCACTTTACCCCCACCCCCACCGACTCCACCAACTGTCACCTCCTAGGCCTACTGTTCTCGAGCCTCTATCAACGGGCACACCTGGCTCCTCACCCGGATTATCTTTATCCACGTCTGAATCGAGCTCCTGACAAGCCACGCAGTAGATTTTCCGCTGTTTGTCTTGGAGGAGGATCGTCTAGGGACCAGAAAGCACAGGGGACGGGTGAGACACCGTGTGATCGGGTCCAGAGGGAAGAGCCGAGGAAGGGCCATGCGGCCTGGCCCGCGGCCCCATCGGCGGACACTCGCCCGAGTCTCTCCTTACCCCGCAGTCCGCGCACGTATCGCCCAGCATGCGGTACCCGCGCAGCAGGTAATCGCCCATGAGCCGGGAGATGCGATCCTGCCGCTCCCGTCGCGCCTGCAGCACCTTCGTCTCCGCCTCAGTCGGGGGCTCCCAGGAGAAATCGTCGACTTCTGGAGAAGAGAGGCACAGGGACCGGGGGTCTTGCGGGAGCGGGCTGCCTCCCGTACCTCGCAACCACAGGCCCCCGCAGCCCAAATCCTCACCAGCACCGTTCAGGGCCATGTTGCCGTTGTCGCCGCTGGTCTCGCCGGAAATGACGCACAAGGAGCGCGCTTCCCGCTGCGGCTCCGCCCCCTCCATTTGGGACGAGGAAAGGGCGGAAGTGACGCTTCCGTGTGGTCCTCAGACCTCGCTATGCCCAGAGTGAGGCGTGTCTGCCGCAAACTTGACCCTGCCCTGGAGGCGCGTCAGTCAGCCGGAACCCAGTGGACAGAAACTTTCGATTGGCTGGGCCTCAGGAGGGGTGTCTCCGTGGTAACTTCTCCCGTCGTAGGACCTGGAAGTGGCTTCGCGGGGTCGCCCTTCCTGCGGGGCCACTTGGCCTGAGGGATCTCCTCTGGCCCCCACGTCCCCTGGGCTTTCCCTTTCCGCACAGGCCGAGCCGGGGGCAGGCGGGACCCTGAAGTCATCACAGCAACAACCGTAATGACAAATGGGCCTTAAAAAAAAAGAAAAGAAAAAACCACAAATGGCCCTTTGCGCGCGCGTGGAGCCTCCCAGGCCTCGGTGTGTCTCACTTGCACGGCAAGGCGAGCCAGGCGGAGGTCACTCTCGCTTTCAGCCTGTTTCAAGGCCCCTCCTCTTGTGCATGTTCGCTGTCCCAGTCTGCTCTGCCCCCACCCCCCGATCCAAGGCCCGGGAATGATGCAAAGTCTGCCCCTAAACAGACCACTTTTTGAAGTTTAAACCCTCAAAAAGCGGCCGACTGAACAGCGCTGCCCTGGGCATGCGCAGTTGCGGTTCCAGCCGCGACTAAGCGATGCGCGCTGGAGGGTGGGGATAGGGGTCTCGCTACATATTCTTGAGACTGTTAGTTTCTTCTCGCGTGGGTTGCAAATTAAAATTACCCCGAACACTGGCCTTAGCTTTTTTTTTTTTTTTTTTTTTTTTTCCTTTTTCTGTGTTCTTTTCCGTACGCATCCTCTCCCTTATTAGGTTTGGAGAAGCCAGATGGGGCAGGACCTCCAGCTGTGCAGCCTGCGGGGCCTCGAGAATGTACACCTGGGCAGTGGGAAAGGAGCTAGGAATTAGATGCCCGTAATCTCGTCGGCAACCTCCTCTGTCTGGACTGGGCATGTTCTCAGTCTTACATGAAGTGCCCCTCTTCCCTCTCTCATCTACCAGCAGGCTCTTGGGCAACAATGTACCCGACTCAGGGCATGTACCCCAAGTCACTTCTGCCAGGCTGACTAGAAGGACTGTCTCTGAACCATCTTTTGAACTCCAACCTGTAGGCAAATACCCTCCAAGTCATTACCATCTCCAGCTCCCGGCCCTACCCTGAATTCCACAATGCATCCTCTGTCATCATCGCAGCCATATCCCCTCAACTTCCTACTCTCCCTGGCACCAACTAAGACCCTTACACTTATCCTCCCACTTAATCCCTTTCATTTACTCTTCATGACAACCTTATGGGATAGGTACTACTATTATCCCCATTTAATAGAGAGGAAACTGAGTAACTCTTTTAAAACATAGATTGTCTCACTCCTTTGCTCAAAACCCTCTGGCATCTCCCCATAACACTTAGACAAAAATTCAAAGTTCTCGTTATGATCTCCGAGGTCCTACAAATTGGGTCCTTGGCTCCCTGCATCTTCTCCAACTCTCCCTGCTTTCCTGCTCTCCCACTACTCAAGGGGATTCCCATCACCTTTCACTTCTTAGGGCCCCTCCCTGCCTCAAATTCCACTGTAGGGTAGACAAGACAGGCCTGGAATCAGTCAGGCCTGGGTTTGATCCTGGATCTGCTGCTTACTGGCTGTGTCACCTGGAGTAATTTACCTCACCTCTCTAGACTTCAGTTCCTCATCTGTATAACAGGGCCAGTTATACCTACTTGGCAGCATTGCTGTGAAGATTTAGTGAGGAGATGTGAGGAGGGAGGTAATAGACAATTCTCCACCAGTCTCTCGTGTTTTTGCAGGTCTTCTGAGCAAAACACTACTATCTTTGTTCTGGACTATCTTTTCAAGGATGTTTGTATAATGAACAGCCTTGGACCACAGAGATAATGTCTCTAGAGCAAAAAGTGGGCATACTTACTGCCTACTATGAAAAATTTGGCATAGAAGTAGAGAGTAGAATAGTGGTTACTAGAGGCTGGAGGGAGTTGCGGGGGGAACAGATTAGTACAAAGTTACAGTTCGATAGGAGGAATAAGTTCTGGTGTTCTATTGTGCGGTAGAGTGACTGTGGTTAACAATATTGTGCATTTCAAAATAGCTAGAAGAGAGGATTTTGTTCTCATTACTAAGAAATGATAAATGCATGAGGTGATGGATATGCTATATACTCCGATTTAATCATTACAATGTATACATGTATCATAACATCACAGTGTACCCCATAAATATGTACAATTATTGTGTCAATTAAAAACAAAATAACTAAATAAAAAGAAAAAGGATTTGGGTTCTTGTTCTGTAATACAACTCATCGTGTATGTAGGCATCCATGTGGGTCCATCTGCTTTGCCTTCAGTAGACTGAGGGTAATGGGAAGTGACATAAATATGCTCACGCTTATGCTGCTTGCTGTGCTGTGAGTAATAAAGTCCTTTGTCTCTAACCCAGAAGTCTCATGTCTCCTGCCAGCATCCATGAGGTTGCGCCAGTCTTTTTGTTTACAAGTAGGGCAGAATCTTAGATCTTTGACAGTTCTTGATAGTTTTTGCAATGAGGATGGGACGCTGACAGAGACATGGCTTTTTGTAAGAAGGATGAGGATCTCTCATGGGCTGATTAACTGGTTTTGAGGGAAGGCCAAGGAATCGGTAGCACACACATTAACCAAATTGTATGACCAACCTTTGCCTTTATTTCCTGTTCATGAGGAATTGGGAAGATGCTCACAGGCCAAGTAACAGGAAATAGGTTCGAAGTCAGCTGCTGGACATTGCCCTGGTTGTTGCTAACTCTCCTCTGGGTGGGGTCGAGGAATGGAGGGGGAGTTCCTCACAGCCTCAGCTCTGCCCCGTGTAACCACCAGTACTAAGACTCATCCTGGGAGTACAGAAGTTTCCACATCCTTTCAGACAGTATTTACAAAGATGCACACACATACTAAGCACGTATGGAGAAAACTTCACTACCACTATGGGCAAAAACCAGATGAATCATTAGAACTTTGGCTGGTTCACTTGGGAGATGAGGGACAGGGCATGTGATGCTTGCTAAGGAAGAATGGCAACATCTGGGCCACCATACAACATAGCCCTTCCTATCATGTCAACCTCATATCCATTCCAAGGTGACAGGAAAAGGTCTCAGAGTTGTGGGTTATTTTTTTCCCTAGTGGGTCCTGCTGGCTGTAATAGAGCTTTGTCCCTCTCAAGGAGATTTCCCTGAGATAGACAAACTCCTGTAGGAAATCACAGATGAGGCATTGATTACTTCTCAGGCTCTTTCTGTCCTAGTTTGGGTTTACCATGCTGATAAAGAGAATGAGAGACTGACACAAAGAAATGTAGATAAATTTTTGTGAGTAGCTCCTCTGCCCTAGAAAACTCTCCAGCCCTTATATTAAAACAAGATGAGAACGTAAGAGGTGTTGTTATGACAATGGGGCAGAAATATCCCCTATCAAGGTGGTCTCCTTTAAAAGAAAAGTCAGAGATGAGCAAGTCTAGCAGCAAACAAGCCAAGCAGAGTCTAACAGACATCTATAGAACATTCCATGCAATGACAGCAAAGTTTATATTCTTCTCAAGTGCATATAGAACAGTCTCCAGGAAAGACCATATGTTAGACCACAAACAAGTTTCTATATATTAAAAAAGACTGAAATCATACAAAGTATGTTCTCAGACCACAATGGAATGAAATTAGTAATCAATAACAGAAGGGAATTTGGAAAATTCACAAGCATGTGGAAATTCAACAACAAATTCCTAAAGAACCAATGGGTCAAAGAAAACGTCACACAGGAAATTAGAAAATACTTTCAGACGAATGAAAATGAAAACACAACCACTGCAGCCAAAGAAGTAGTAAAGTTCTCTAGAGAGAAATTTATAGTTGTAAATATTTACATTGAAAAAGAAAAAAAATATCTCAAATCAATAACCTCATCTTTTGGCTTAAGAAGCTAGAAGAGCCAACCAAACCCAAAGTACGCAGAGGAAGGATATAATAAAGATGATAGTGAAAGTTAATGAAATAGAGCATAGAAAAGCAACAGAGAAAATCGACTAAACTAAGACTTAGTTCTTTGAAAAGATCAACAAAATTGACAGACCTTTAGCTAGACTGACCAACTCGAACCCGGGCCAGCCAAAGCGGGTGAACCTTGCAGCCCCAGCTGGAAAGCGATGTAGCTGTGGTTGCTGAGTCAAGGAGTCCCCAATATGAAGTTTCGGTTAGCTGACATCAGTAATAATCACTCTGTTATCCAATATAGGACTTTGGATGGCAATGTTTTCAGCTAACTATGGAAACAAATCACATCTGATCCAACTGTCTAGATCACTCGGGTAGATGCCCATGCTAAGGGCCCAGTCTCGGATGAGACTGACTGGAATCCAGCTGTTGATTGAGCCTGCACTGCGTGAGTTATCTCCATTCCTGCCAGGGTCCATCACCATACCAGACACGGCAACATATCCGCCACCATAGAGAGGGTACGAAATAAAACATTCTATGCTTCTGATGCAGAGGCTACCACTCCATGCCAGACTTGCGATTCCTGCCAAAAGTTCGTCTGTTTGTCCCATGATGTGGGAGGACGCAGTGGCATTGCTCCTGGCCACTCCTAAGAGATTGAATACATGGGACCTTTGGCCCCCTTGGGGCTCTTGGTGCTGCCTCACAGTTTTTCAGTCCAGTCAGCAAACTCTGGCCACACCACTGTGGTTCTCGAGACTAATCCGTGTCATGTTTGCAGCTTTCTGGGCCAATAGTGTACCTTTTATCCCAAAAGCCATTTAACGATGGGCTCATAGTCCAGCTATTCGGTGGGCCATGCTCCCTACGATCCACAGCATGTGGTGCTGTGAACACTGAAGTAGCCTCCTCAAAAATCAACCCAAGAAGAGTCTTCGCCCTCCCTCCTGGCCCACACACCTCAATGAGGCAGTTCAGTCATTGAATGTGTCTGTCCCCAGGACGAGACCGTCTCCTCCTGGCTACATTCTTCATAATGATCAGAATGAGAGGGGTGGGGGCTTATCTAGATTGATTTTGAAAGTTCAGGGTTCCATGCTCACCATTCCTGGGCACGATGCTTCTTTCTTTTCCCAAACAGCAACCCCAGGCCAGCCTGGTGGGTTCACTCCCAGGTCACAAGGGGTCCTGGGAGATTCAGACTTAATTGTGGTCCAGCCATCTGAACTGTCTCATTAAGATGACACAGGTCCTGGATCATGAGAATAATTGGAGTATTTGGTTGTGTACACCCCTCTCTTTGAGTCCCTCAACATTGTCCCACATGCAGAGTGGGGACATATGGGTCCTTGTGAGTTTGATAAAAATGCCCTTGTCCTTCTTGCTCCTGACCCTTCTGGATGACAGGTGTGAGCAGGGAATGACTGGAAAAAAGGTGAAGTTCTAGCTACTTGAGTACAAGGGGACTTCGAAAAGTTTGTGGAAAAATGGAATTAAAAGATAAAATAAGGTGAGCCTGTGGCTCACCTGGCTGAGCGTGGTGCTGACAACACCAAGTCAAGGGCTAAGATCCCCTTACTGGTCATCTTTAAAAAAAAAAAAAAAAAAAGATAAAAATAAAAAATATAAACTTTATTTGTCAACATAACCTCCATCAAGTTCAAGACACTTTTGTAAACAATGATACTAACCATTTTGTCCGTCCCTAAAAAACTTAGGGTCCTGGGAATTTAACCATGTCAGTGCAGACTTTTTTACATTATTAACCGAAGAAAAATAGGTGTCCTTTAAAGATTTCTTAAGATTAGGAAATAAAAAGAAGTCAGAAGGAGCCAAATTAAAATTGTAAGG
>NW_007727859.1:40510-54858 GCF_000696425.1 Galeopterus variegatus | reverse complement strand
GTCAGCACCACGCCCACCCAGTGAGCAACCGGCCATCCCTATATGGGATCCGAACCCGTGGCCTTGGTGTTATCAGCACCGCACTCTCCCGAGTGAGCCACGGGCCGGCCCTCATTTGTAAACTTCTACTTTCTTTGGAGCATTGTGCCTAAAACTCTCTGTAAAGCCTCAATGACTTCACCATTCTTCCACCCAAGCTTCACCATAGATTTGATGTTTGTTCTTGCTTCAATTTTAGCAGAATTCATGTTGCTCTGAGAGGGGCTCTTTTCAAACTGATGTCTCACCCTTCTTAGTGCCTCAAAGTAGATCCTGTTCAGACCTGTTATAACAAGTTAATATGAATTCTTTGGGGCACAAAATATCTTGAATTCCAAGCATAGGTTTTTCATAAGACGTATCTTCCATGAATCCCTCATAGAACACATCAGCTATGTGACCGAGCAGAGAGAATGACAGCCTTGGCACCCAGGGAAGAAAAACTTCAGACCCTGGGGGGTATGGTGAAGAGGAAAAGAGGCCAGAAAGGAGAACTGGAGAAAGAACTGAAGTGACTCCATGCTTGAACTTCTTAAAATTAATTAATTAATTTTGTTTTTATTTTTTAATTTTATCCATATACAGTGTAGTTGATTTTCGTGTCCCTTGACCGATTCCTCCCTCCCCTGTCCCTCTCCCCCCCACCCATCAGCATCACATCTGTTCACTTGTCTTAACAAGTTCAAGGAGTTGTGATTGTTGTGTCTTCTTCCCGCCCCCCCATTTGTTTGTGTATGTATTTATTTATTTTTAGCTCCCATAAATAAGTGAGAATATGTGGTATTTCTCTTTCTGTGCCTGACTTGTTTCACTTAATATAATTTTTTCTAGGTCCATCCATGTTGCCGCAAATGGTAGTATTTCATTCCATGCTTGAACTTTAAATGACTTGTTCCTCGGGGCTTAAGAAACTGATGTTTTACTTGAATTTATTGACGTCAGGAAACCTACTGTTTAGATGAAAATAAGTATAATCATTTGGCTGGGTACCCTAAACACAAATAACTTTGTTCTATAGATCAAAATTGTCCTGGAAACCTGATGTAATCGCTTACCTAGTATGTTTGTAGTGGGGTTTTTGTTTGTTTGTTGGCAGGTGGCCAGTATGGGGATCTGAACCCCTGACCTTGCTGTTATAACACTGTGCTCTAACCACCTGAGATAACCGGCCAGCCTCACTTACCTATTATGTTTTTAAAACAATATTCAGAATCTTGTTTGCTGCTTATACTTTCCTATGCCTTTACTATAAAGCCTCTTGCTTTTCACCTCAATAGGGTCAGACTTTCCCTCATCTTCAGAGGCAGACTTCCCTGGTTTGCAAACCAAATAAGTGCCTCCTTAAAATTTCCTTACAGACGAAGTGTTTTGCTTCAACAATGAGAGAAAGAAAGACATGAATGATCCCTGTCTTTCCAAACCACCCCCGGAGACTTCCTCACTAAGAGAAACACCCTGGTCCAACTCTCCCACACTATCGCAAGTGCCTTCAAATTAACAGACTGCAGGGGCTGCCGTCCTCCACTAGACGGTTCTGACCACAGTTTGACTGCTATTCCACTTAACCTCACTGAGAGATCGGAAACAACAGGGGGTCGCTTCAGTTCCTGCACCTCCCGCATAAACACCAACTCCTCCAGGTGTCTTCCCCCTCCCCATTGCCACAGCCACCACTCAGTCATTCCATGGGGTGGAGGAATGCCATCTGGCGGGTGGCATGGAAAATAAGACAGGTTGGACTGACTGCCCTCAGTCAGTTCTTCTAAAAACAAGGACTAGACTCAATTATTCAAATTGAGCTGGGAACCCTACGGCCTACCAGCCTGCAGGGATGCCACACTGGAGGCACTGTCAATGTGTCCCCCCAACTACAGTAGGTCCCACTTGGTGGAGGAAGCTCCATGTGTCTTTCCAGAAGTACCATATGCATATCTGAGTGAACAGCCACCGAAGATGGAGATAGTGTCTCCCTCCAGAGCAAAGGACACGTATGCTCACTGGCTTTGAGTTCCCTAAGCTCACTGTCCTCTCCCATAATGCAATCCACTCTGTGTGCAGACATCTATCTGAGCCCATTGGCATCACCCCCAAGGGACTGGTACAAGGGGAACTGATGTAAATATACAGATGCTCGGGCTGTTTGCTGTGCCGTAATAAAGTCCTTTGTCTCTGACCTAGGAATCTCATGTCTTCTGTCAGCATCCATGAACCTGTGGCAGGCTACCTGTTAGCCTGTGAGTGGGGTAAATTTTCAGACCCTCACAGTCCCTGACAAGTGGCAGGCACAGGAAACATCCTCAGAAGTGTTGGTGGTAAAGACTATTCACAGCAGTCATGGTGGGTAGACCAGTTACCTGGGAAGCAGTGGGTTTCAGCTCTTTTGGACTCTTCTTCGGCCAACAGAATTTATCACACTTTCCTGTGAACCAGTCCAACATCTGTCCCTACTTGTGGCACTGGTGACATGGCAGTAGTTAGGCCCTTTCCTGGTGATAGTGCACACCATGGCAGCCTTGACTGGCTCATCAGGTGGGGCAGGTTCACTTGGCAACAAGTGGCCTATGCCACACAGATGTGCCTCTGAAAAACACAACATACATCATTGTGTTTTCACACTAACAAACACTAACAGGGGTCAGCTTTTCCTTTTCTTGTTTTTCACTGCACTGGGAATTGACCTGACATTTCTGTGAAACAGGAAAGGGCTGGATGATACAGTAATAAAGATAATCATACTCGACTTTTGGTGTGTGTTTTCTTTGGGCCAGGCACTGTGCTAGGAGCCTTTCAGGACGTATCTCATTTAATCCTCAGAACAATGCTGTGAGTTGGGCCTTATCATCATTTCCAATTTGCAGATGAGGAAGCTGAGGTTTGGAGTGGTTCAGAGACATGTCCATGGTCACCCAGCTGGGACACGGCAAGGCTGGGACTCCATCCCGCCAGCCAATGCACCTCTAGAGCCTGAGTTCTCACCAACAGACTGTTTCCATGTTTGAAAGCTACAGAAGGGGTGGCAGGCGGGAGAGCGTCTCTGATTGATTAAGCTTGAAGACAGGTTTATTTCATTTTCCAATCCCTTCTCTCAGTGCTTGTCATCTTGGTACCCACAGTAAGTGACACATCAGAAGGGCTCCGTAGGGCCAGTCTAACAAGTGGCCTATGCCACACAGATGTGCCTCTGAAAAACACAACATACATCATTGTGTTTTCACACTAACAAACACTAACAGGGGTCAGCTTTTCCTTTTCTTGTTTTTCACTGCACTGGGAATTGACCTGACATTTCTGTGAAACAGGAAAGGGCTGGATGATACAGTAATAAAGATAATCATACTCGACTTTTGGTGTGTGTTTTCTTTGGGCCAGGCACTGTGCTAGGAGCCTTTCAGGACGTATCTCATTTAATCCTCAGAACAATGCTGTGAGTTGGGCCTTATCATCATTTCCAATTTGCAGATGAGGAAGCTGAGGTTTGGAGTGGTTCAGAGACATGTCCATGGTCACCCAGCTGGGACACGGCAAGGCTGGGACTCCATCCCGCCAGCCAATGCACCTCTAGAGCCTGAGTTCTCACCAACAGACTGTTTCCATGTTTGAAAGCTAGAGAAGGGGTGGCAGGCGGGAGAGCGTCTCTGATTGATTAAGCTTGAAGACAGGTTTATTTCATTTTCCAATCCCTTCTCTCAGTGCTTGTCATCTTGGTACCCACAGTAAGTGACACATCAGAAGGGCTCCGTAGGGCCAGTCTATGGCTCACTCGGGAGAGTATGGTGCTGACAACACCAAGGCCACGGGTTCAGATCCCATATAGGGATGGCCGGTTTGCTCACTGGCTGAGCGTGGTGCTGACAACACCAAGTCAAGGGTTAAGATCCCCTTACCGGTCATCTTTTAAAAATAATAATAATAATAATAAAAGAAGGGCTCAGTAATAGCCACTTTCAGTAAAGCATCTTTGGAGAGAGATGCTTCGGGGCAGAATTGTCCCCTCCAGTCCTCTGTAACTTCTATCCCTCATCTTTAGGTCAGGTGATAGTGACCCCTTCCCTTCCATCCACCCACCCCTTCCCCCAGAGCCATGTCTTTCCTCAGAGCCTAGAAACTTCCCAAAGACATTCAGAACTCAGAGAGACGATACTGGAGGCGGCACAGAGCCTGGCACGCAGTCAGCCCTTCATGAAGGAGATAATCAGAATGAAGCAGGTTTTCCAAAACTCACTGCCTTGGGATAAGTCTTGTGAACTTGGTGTCGACATCTTGTTCTTAAGATAAACAATGTATGTGGTTAGAACTGCTGGTTTATTAATTAATGTATAACCTGCTTGTTCTGAACAAGTCATTTAGATATTGTTAAGAATAGCTGAAGCCCGAAGCTTCTGCATCAGGTTGCACAAAGATGCTTTGGGCTCCCGTGTTGTAACCAGTGACCAATGACTGTGATTTTTGTGTTCTGTGGCAAGAGGATGACTGTCCTTGGAGCTCCCCCCCCCTCCCTTTGGAAACTCCCTGATAAAATGTCTCTGCTTATAGCAGACTTTGGAGCAGTTTCCAACTCTGTTGGCTTGTGTTTCCTGGGTTGATCCTCAAGCTTGGCTTCGAACAAAACTTTATGAAATTATTTCTGCCTTGACAGCCCTGATTTCGGTCCACACCCTCATCAAGAGGTAGTTTTCCTCCTTCCACAACCCAGCCCATGGTGGCTCACGCTCTCTCTCTCTCTCTCTCTCGCTCTCTCTCTCTCTCTCTAGCTGGCCAGTAAAAGGATCCAATCTTGGACCTTGGTGTTANCCCGTGGCCTTGGTGTTATCAGCACCGCACTCTCCCGAGTGAGCCACGGGCCGGCCCGACCCGTCCACCTTTGCTTTGACTGGGCCACTTCCACCTCTTGGTAGCCACAGCTGTGATTGTGATTTGTCTTCAGGACCATACTGGTAAAGCCACGTTCTTTGAAGAAATGTATCAGGGTCTTGATCTCACTTTGGGAGTTCTGCTCTTGCCTGCAGCTGATCTGGGTGCTACACCTTTGGCACTTACTGAGCAGAAAGTTTGTTCGACATTAATTTTCAGCCAGAATTGTGTGAGCTGAACCAGTTCATACGCCTATGATGTTGGCTATTGTTTCCACTGGTAATTGCTGGTCGGCTTCAATCAGGGCACAAACGAGATTCATTTTTTCCTTGCAAATTGATGTGCATGGCCTGCTGCTGTGGACTTTACCTTCAACATCACCTCATTTCTTCTTCAAGCGAGTTATCCACTCTTTTTTATTCCTTTTTGTTGGTTTTACTCTGTTTTGAGTTATCCATTTGTAAACTTCTTCTTTTTTTTTTTTAAAGATGACCGGTAAGGGGATCTTAACCCTTGACTTGGTGTTNGCAAATTGATGTGCATGGCCTGCTGCTGTGGACTTTACCTTCAACATCACCTCATTTCTTCTTCAAGCGAGTTATCCACTCTTTTTTATTCCTTTTTGTTGGTTTTACTCTGTTTTGAGTTATCCATTTGTAAACTTCTTCTTTTTTTTTTTTAAAGATGACCGGTAAGGGGATCTTAACCCTTGACTTGGTGTTGTCAGCACCACGCTCACCCAGTGAGCAAACCGGCCATCCCTATATGGGATCCGAACCCGTGGCCTTGGTGTTATCAGCACCGCACTCTCCCGAGTGAGCCACGGGCCGGCCCTCATTTGTAAACTTCTACTTTCTTTGGAGCATTGTGCCTAAAACTCTCTGTAAAGCCTCAATGACTTCACCATTCTTCCACCCAAGCTTCACCATAGATTTGATGTTTGTTCTTGCTTCAATTTTAGCAGAATTCATGTTGCTCTGAGAGGGGCTCTTTTCAAACTGATGTCTCACCCTTCTTAGTGCCTCAAAGTAGATCCTGTTCAGACCTGTTATAACAAGTTAATATGAATTCTTTGGGGCACAAAATATCTTGAATTCCAAGCATAGGTTTTTCATAAGACGTATCTTCCATGAATCCCTCATAGAACACATCAGCTATGTGACCGAGCAGAGAGAATGACAGCCTTGGCACCCAGGGAAGAAAAACTTCAGACCCTGGGGGGTATGGTGAAGAGGAAAAGAGGCCAGAAAGGAGAACTGGAGAAAGAACTGAAGTGACTCCATGCTTGAACTTCTTAAAATTAATTAATTAATTTTGTTTTTATTTTTTAATTTTATCCATATACAGTGTAGTTGATTTTCGTGTCCCTTGACCGATTCCTCCCTCCCCTGTCCCTCTCCCCCCCACCCATCAGCATCACATCTGTTCACTTGTCTTAACAAGTTCAAGGAGTTGTGATTGTTGTGTCTTCTTCCCGCCCCCCCATTTGTTTGTGTATGTATTTATTTATTTTTAGCTCCCATAAATAAGTGAGAATATGTGGTATTTCTCTTTCTGTGCCTGACTTGTTTCACTTAATATAATTTTTTCTAGGTCCATCCATGTTGCCGCAAATGGTAGTATTTCATTCCATGCTTGAACTTTAAATGACTTGTTCCTCGGGGCTTAAGAAACTGATGTTTTACTTGAATTTATTGACGTCAGGAAACCTACTGTTTAGATGAAAATAAGTATAATCATTTGGCTGGGTACCCTAAACACAAATAACTTTGTTCTATAGATCAAAATTGTCCTGGAAACCTGATGTAATCGCTTACCTAGTATGTTTGTAGTGGGGTTTTTGTTTGTTTGTTGGCAGGTGGCCAGTATGGGGATCTGAACCCCTGACCTTGCTGTTATAACACTGTGCTCTAACCACCTGAGATAACCGGCCAGCCTCACTTACCTATTATGTTTTTAAAACAATATTCAGAATCTTGTTTGCTGCTTATACTTTCCTATGCCTTTACTATAAAGCCTCTTGCTTTTCACCTCAATAGGGTCAGACTTTCCCTCATCTTCAGAGGCAGACTTCCCTGGTTTGCAAACCAAATAAGTGCCTCCTTAAAATTTCCTTACAGACGAAGTGTTTTGCTTCAACAATGAGAGAAAGAAAGACATGAATGATCCCTGTCTTTCCAAACCACCCCCGGAGACTTCCTCACTAAGAGAAACACCCTGGTCCAACTCTCCCACACTATCGCAAGTGCCTTCAAATTAACAGACTGCAGGGGCTGCCGTCCTCCACTAGACGGTTCTGACCACAGTTTGACTGCTATTCCACTTAACCTCACTGAGAGATCGGAAACAACAGGGGGTCGCTTCAGTTCCTGCACCTCCCGCATAAACACCAACTCCTCCAGGTGTCTTCCCCCTCCCCATTGCCACAGCCACCACTCAGTCATTCCATGGGGTGGAGGAATGCCATCTGGCGGGTGGCATGGAAAATAAGACAGGTTGGACTGACTGCCCTCAGTCAGTTCTTCTAAAAACAAGGACTAGACTCAATTATTCAAATTGAGCTGGGAACCCTACGGCCTACCAGCCTGCAGGGATGCCACACTGGAGGCACTGTCAATGTGTCCCCCCAACTACAGTAGGTCCCACTTGGTGGAGGAAGCTCCATGTGTCTTTCCAGAAGTACCATATGCATATCTGAGAAGTACCATATGCACGGTGACTTGAAATTTGTCCCTGACCTTAAGCCAAAGTGATTGATGACACCACCATGGGTCATTTAGGTCAGCCTCAATTCACTGACCAAGGTTGTTTTGGGTGATAGAATTTCCCTGCACTTGCTCCCTGTGGGTCAAGGCAGAGTCTGTGCAATTGTTAATATGTCCTGCAGTACCCGGATTAATGCTTCAGGCCAAGTAGAGAGGTCAATACAGAGACTTAGGGAGAAAGCCACCTGGCTTTCTGTGGTAGATCTGATGATTTATAGATTTGTTTAGCTAGGACCCTGGGGCATGGTTGAGGTCAGTACTGCAAGTCGACCTCATCCTGCTGCTTGGAGTCCTGTTGATAGTAGTCTTAATTAAATGCTACATGTGACAAATTGAACATATTTGGTTCTAGCCTCTGTTGACCAGATTAATAAGATCTGCCAACAGAGTGGCATATTCATGGGGAAATTCACCGAAAGCCCAGACAGTATAGAAACGTGGAGCGAATATTATTGTAAGACAGTTCTCCATGAGTCTCTCGAGTTTCTGTACTGATTGCTTGTTCTGGACTCTCTTTTCAAGGATGTTTGTATAGTGAACAGCCACCGAAGATGGAGATAGTGTCTCCCTCCAGAGCAAAGGACACGTATGCTCACTGGCTTTGAGTTCCCTAAGCTCACTGTCCTCTCCCATAATGCAATCCACTCTGTGTGCAGACATCTATCTGAGCCCATTGGCATCACCCCCAAGGGACTGGTACAAGGGGAACTGATGTAAATATACAGATGCTCGNCTACCTGTTAGCCTGTGAGTGGGGTAAATTTTCAGACCCTCACAGTCCCTGACAAGTGGCAGGCACATGAAACATCCTCAGAAGTGTTGGTGGTAAAGACTATTCACAGCAGTCATGGTGGGTAGACCAGTTACCTGGGAAGCAGTGGGTTTCAGCTCTTTTGGACTCTTCTTTGGCCAACAGAATTTATCACACTTTCCTGTGAACCAGTCCAACATCTGTCCCTACTTGTGGCACTGGTGACATGGCAGTAGTTAGGCCCTTTCCTGGTGATAGTGCACACCATGGCAGCCTTGACTGGCTCATCAGGTGGGGCAGGTTCACTTGGCAACAAGTGGCCTATGCCACACAGATGTGCCTCTGAAAAACACAACATACATCATTGTGTTTTCACACTAACAAACACTAACAGGGGTCAGCTTTTCCTTTTCTTGTTTTTCACTGCACTGGGAACTGACCTGACATTTCTGTGAAACAGGAAAGGGCTGGATGATACAGTAATAAAGATAATCATACTCGACTTTTGGTGTGTGTTTTCTTTGGGCCAGGCACTGTGCTAGGAGCCTTTCAGGACGTATCTCATTTAATCCTCAGAACAATGCTGTGAGTTGGGCCTTATCATCATTTCCAATTTGCAGATGAGGAAGCTGAGGTTTGGAGTGGTTCAGAGACATGTCCATGGTCACCCAGCTGGGACACGGCAAGGCTGGGACTCCATCCCGCCAGCCAATGCACCTCTAGAGCCTGAGTTCTCACCAACAGACTGTTTCCATGTTTGAAAGCTAGAGAAGGGGTGGCAGGCGGGAGAGCGTCTCTGATTGATTAAGCTTGAAGACAGGTTTATTTCATTTTCCAATCCCTTCTCTCAGTGCTTGTCATCTTGGTACCCACAGTAAGTGACACATCAGAAGGGCTCCGTAGGGCCAGTCTATGGCTCACTCGGGAGAGTATGGTGCTGACAACACCAATGCCACGGGTTCAGATCCCATATAGGGATGGCCGGTTTGCTCACTGGCTGAGCGTGGTGCTGACAACACCAAGTCAAGGGTTAAGATCCCCTTACCGGTCATCTTTTAAAAATAATAATAATAATAATAAAAGAAGGGCTCAGTAATAGCCACTTTCAGTAAAGCATCTTTGGAGAGAGATGCTTCGGGGCAGAATTGTCCCCTCCAGTCCTCTGTAACTTCTATCCCTCATCTTTAGGTCAGGTGATAGTGACCCCTTCCCTTCCATCCACCCACCCCTTCCCCCAGAGCCATGTCTTTCCTCAGAGCCTAGAAACTTCCCAAAGACATTCAGAACTCAGAGAGACGATACTGGAGGCGGCACAGAGCCTGGCACGCAGTCAGCCCTTCATGAAGGAGATAATCAGAATGAAGCAGGTTTTCCAAAACTCACTGCCTTGGGATAAGTCTTGTGAACTTGGTGTCGACATCTTGTTCTTAAGATAAACAATGTATGTGGTTAGAACTGCTGGTTTATTAATTAATGTATAACCTGCTTGTTCTGAACAAGTCATTTAGATATTGTTAAGAATAGCTGAAGCCCGAAGCTTCTGCATCAGGTTGCACAGAGATGCTTTGGGCTCCCGTGTTGTAACCAGTGACCAATGACTGTGATTTTTGTGTTCTGTGACAAGAGGATGACTGTCCTTGGAGCTCCCCCCCCTCCCTTTGGAAACTCCCTGATAAAATGTCTCTGCTTATAGCAGACTTTGGAGCAGTTTCCAACTCTGTTGGCTTGTGTTTCCTGGGTTGATCCTCAAGCTTGGCTTCGAACAAAACTTTATGAAATTATTTCTGCCTTGACAGCCCTGATTTCGGTCCACACCCTCATCAAGAGGTAGTTTTCCTCCTTCCACAACCCAGCCCATGGTGGCTCACGCTCTCTCTCTCTCTCTCTAGCTGGCCAGTAAAAGGATCCAATCTTGGACCTTGGTGTTATGAGCACCAGGCTCTAACCAACTGATCTAACCAGCCAGCCCTTATTGGGGCTCTCAGACCCAGGTAATAACGAAAAGAGCCAACACATTCCAAGTACTTACTATGCGGCAGGCATCTGCTAAAGCCCTCATAAGTATCAACTCATTGATTCCTTGTTTAAAAATGAGGAAACAGAGGCAAAGAGAAGTTGAAGAATTTTCCCATTCACATAGCTGGTACATGATGTAGCCAGGATAATCTAATGCCAGAAAACAATCATTGTGCTGTGCTGCCTCCTGAGACATAACTTTCATTATACAGGCTGCTGCTACCCTGTCCAGCCAATTCCCCCCTAATGAGGCATCAGAAGCCCTGGGTTCAAGTCCTGGCTTTGCTGTTGACTGGTCGCTTAACCTTGGCCAAGTCCCTTACCTTCTCTAGGCCTCAAGAACCCAAGAACCTCAAGAACATTTGAGCAGCCTGCACATTCTCTGGGGCTGGGTCCTGTGGTTCCTCTCTGTCCCATTCCAGCAAAGCCCCTCATTGCTCTCAGGGCTCCACCCCCCTTCTTTAGGACATTTATGGGGACGTCCCTAATTCCCCTCCTTAGGAGCATTGTGTAGATTTTGGATCAGGTAGGCTTGGGTTCAATCCTCACTTCTCACTCACTAGATGACCTGAGCCTAATTGTTTCATCTTTCAGAGCCTCAATTTCCCCTTCGCAGGGTCGCTGGGAGGATGAAATGATATACAGCATAAATGCATGGTAAATGCATGCGTAAGTGCATGGTAAATGGCTGGCAGTCTTATGGTCTCTCTCCATTCAGTCAATCAACAAACTTCAGCACCGTCTGTGTGCCAGGCCCTGTTCTGGGATCTGCAGACAAGGCTGTGCCTTCCTGGGAGGGCGGCAAGATGGACGATAGCAAGTAAACAACTCCATGAAGAATGTGTCAGGCTTTGACAAGTGCTAGGGAGGAAACAAACAGGTGGTGTGACCGAGAGGGCTGGGAATGGTGTTTTAGAGAAAGACATCTGCAGGAACCCTAGACATGAGGGGTCATTCGAAGCTGGCAAAGAGCATCCCCAGGCAGAGGGACAAGCTCAGCTTCTCTGAGGCACAGAGGACCTTGCAGGCCCAGGTGAGCAAACGGAAGCCACTGGAGGTTTTGTAAGCAGGGGAGCAAATGGTTGGGATGGGTTTTAAAAGGTGACTCAGGCAGCCTTATAGCACCAAGGTCACAGGTTCGGACACCCATACCGGCCAGGCACAAAAAAATAAAAGGTGGCTCAGGCACCAGACAAAGGAGGACCAGAGGAGACAGAATAGCAGTGGGAAGACCTGTTAGTGGCAGGAATGATCTGGAACGACCTCAAAGGTCATGGTCTTCTTAGACTTAAGGGAGAATGTACATCTTGGCAGTATGAAAGTGTGCTGGCAGATTCTAGGAAGATGAGGAGTCATGTGCAGCGATGAGGCTAGAAAAGGTGGGCAGGCCAAGGAAACCATGCTTGCTGCACTGTCTCAGTTTACCCTGCAGGCCCACTCTGCACTGTGACCTTGCCGGTGCAGGCCTAGAGGCAGACCTCGGTGCACGCAGCCCTGGGCTTCTCTGCCACAGGCTTCCTTCTGGGCTCAGCCCATGGGAGGCCCAGCTGGAGACCCTGCAGGAGGAGACTAGGGAAATATTTGTTTCCCCAGCTCCCTCCCTGCAGGCTGCAGAGGGACAGGTGCTGCAGGTCTCTGCCGAAGGCCACACTCCCCTGCAGCAGCCCTCCCTCCAGCTCCAGCTCCAGCCTCTCCCAGATATGCAGTCATGGAAGTGACTTCTGCGGTGCTAGGGCTTCCCTCTGTTGCTAGCCCCTTAGACTCAGCAGGTCCCAAACAGAGCTGTAGACCCTTCCGCATGTTTCCCTCTCCTCTTCCTCACCCACCCACGGGCTCAGGCCAGAAACCTGGGAGCCACTCATGCCACCTGCCTGTCCAGTTCTCACCACTTCAGCCTGTCTCCAGATTCCATCTCCTAAGGCCTAGATTAAGACTCCAAGTGATACCACCTCTGCCGGGGTGGAGGCAGCAGCGCCCGCTCTTGCCCTGGTGCAGTCCCATCACAATGAACATAAAACCCCACTTCCTCGCCCGGGCTTCGCCCCCTCTTCTCCCACCTCGGCTGCTCTCCCTCCCGCGCCCCACCCTAGTGCTCCACCGGCCTTCCCTCAGTTCCTGGAAGAGCCAAATCTCTTTCCTACCCCTTAGCCCTGCACGTCTCCTTGTAAACTGTCTCTTCCCCATGGACTCTTCGGTTGCTAGGCCCGTCAGGCCTCCCTCAGCATCGGTGTCTGCCACTCACCCCCGCTCATCCTCCAGCTTCTGATGGGAAAGGCCCTTTGTCAGAGGGGCTTCCTGGATCCCCAGGTCCCACCACCGCTCTTGCTCCCAGCTCCGTGCTGTTCTCTGTCACAGCACCGGCGTCTGTGGTAGCCCCAGCTCTGTGTGAACTGATCTGTCCCACAGACTGTCATCTCCCCCAGTACAGAAGCTCCAGGAGGGCGGGGTTGGTGCTACTGGTAGGCAAGGGCTGGGCACGTGGTAGGTTCTCAGTTTGTAGAATGAATAGATCCTCCTTTCACAGGTGAGAAAACTGAGGCCTAGATGAAGACTCCAGACCTGGACTGTTTGACGGTGCTGTGTTCCCAGGTAAGCCACAGCCTGCCCTAGGCAGAGGAGGTCAGGTTCAGATGAGTGTGTTGGAAAAAAATGAATGCAAAATGCTCAGCCCCATGCCTGGCAGGTGGTGAGCACTCAGCGTTGTTCCCTGCCTCAGCGGGAACCAGGGCCCCGAGGGAGGGTGGGGGCTGCCATCTGCCTGTCCTGTTCCCTCTGGTTCACCCCTTCCTGGATTCCAGCAGCAGGGATCCCCTGGGGACATGGGGACTGGCCCCGTCTGAGCCCTGCAACACCAGGCTGTACTGAAAAGGGCCTGAGCCCACCAAGCAATTCAAGCAGGGGCTCACTACAGGGTCTCCCTCAGTCCCTGCAAAGATACCCAAATAAACCCACCCTCAAACTAAACACTGTGAGTTCCTTGGACAGGTGTGCCTGAAGTTAAGTCCTTGAACCCCCTCTCCCCCAATCAGACTGCCATCCCTGGTGCCTTCCGGGAGAGGGTTTGGTGCAGCCCTGACTTGGCAGCGTCCTGGTCAACCCCACCCCCTGCTGAGTTCCGTGAATCAGAGACTGAAGCCTGGGGTCTCCTGGCAGGCCCCTCGGAATGGCCTGGGCTTCCAGACACTGCAGCCTCCCTTCCAGACTAGTGGACAGGCTGGCTCCTCTCCAGCCTTGACCCAACTCGAGACCCTCCCCAGCCACTGCCAATCCCTGCCTCAGGTCCTGCTGTGCCCCTCCCTAACCCCCTGGGCCCTCAAGCAGCGCCCCCCTCCTCCCGGCTGTTAGCCTGGGAAGGGGGCCAGGCCCTGAGCTCAGACCTTGGCGATTCCAGAGTGTCTGAGGCCCAGAGCCAGCCCCGCCAACCCGGCCAGACGAGGGGAAGGGGGGGAGGTGCCAGGGTGGGCACGAGGAAGCCATTTAGAGGGGGGATGGCAGGACAGCTGAGTTTCTAGCTTTCTTCTTTCTGCTCCTCTTCTGGACCCCGAGGGCTTCTTCCTGGCACCTCACTGTGCCCCTAGCCAAAAGGTGTCTCCGCCTTGAGTCCTTTCCCCAGAGGGGAGTGAACCCGCACAAACGAGAAGTGACTTTGGGGCCGTGAGACCCCCACGTGCGACGGAGGAGGGCAAAGAGCCGAGAGGCCCGGGTTCCAGCCCGTCCAGCCTCCGAGCGCCCCGTGCCACCCTGGGCAAGGCCCACCTTCCTCCCCCAGCCTCGGTGTCCCGCTCCGGAGGGCCCGGAGCGCGGGGCCGGGCGGGGAGGTGGACGCGGGCCTCGCGCCCCGCCCGGAGGAATCTGGCGGGCCGGCCAGTCCCAGGTGAGGCCTGGGGAGCGCGCCCAGCGCCGCGCGGTTCCGGCGAGGGCGGGCG
>NW_007727859.1:35994-39569 GCF_000696425.1 Galeopterus variegatus | reverse complement strand
CCGAGGGGGGACCGGCCGGCGAGCGGGGCGCCGGCGGGGGCGGGGCGCTGGCCCGCGAGCGCTTCAAGGTGGTCTTTGCGCCGGTGATCTGCAAGCGGACCTGTCTCAAGGGCCAGTGTCGGGACAGCTGTCAGCAGGGCTCCAACATGACGCTCATCGGAGAGAACGGCCACAGCACCGACACGCTCACGGGCTCCGGCTTCCGCGTGGGTGAGGGCCAGGGCGCAGGGGCTTGGGGCAGCCAGAAGCAGGCACCAGGACGAGGAGGGATCCGTGCTGGAGTGTCTGGCATATGAGACCGGGGGCTGGGGGTACATAGTGCAGAGATCTCGGGGCCTAGTGCCCCAGGAGCATCAGGGGGCTTGGAGGACTGGAGTCGTGGGGCCAGAGGTGAGGGGCTGCATGGAGGCCTGGACTTTGAAGCTTTGGCTTAGGGTTGGGGCCTAAAGGGTGGGGAAATGCTGGGGGTCCGGGATGACACAGGCTTGGGAAAGCTGCTGGCTTCTGAGAGGGAGCCCAGTCCAGCACACAGGGGTTTTTGAGGGACCTGAGCTGGGCGCAGGAAGTCTCAGAGAAGGGATAAATATTCCCCCCAAGAAACAGACCTGCTGGAAGAAACAGGAAAATTCTTTTCAAAATGTCTAAGGTAGGGCCTGCCAGGGGTTGACACCTGCATTCTCTGGGAGGAGGAGCTACAGTCAGGGCTGCTGGTGAGGGAGTTAGTTGCTGGCAAGGTCTGAGAGGGGAGTGTTGAGGCCTAAAATGTGGGGTGCAGGCATGGAGGTGGGGTCTGGCTCGGGTCCTCGGTCCTTCCTTTTCCTATACCTCCCCATAAGCTCCCAACATTTCTGCCTCAAAGGCCACCAGGTTCTCCCCCCACACTCACCCCAAACACATAGGACCTCGCCAACTCAGTCTGCAGCCCACCCCTTCCCCAGCATCTCTCTTCAAAGGGCCATCTCTTTCCCAAGGGCCCCCTTTACCCTGTGGGCCAGGCTAGGGGAGGTGTCCCAGCAGTAATTACCCTCCCGGACAGGGTAATTAGGCTGGGCCCAGGATGGCTCCAGAAAGCAGCCCCTCGTGCACATTCTTATCCACTCGCAGACCTAAGGAGCCCCACTCATGTGGCTCAGTTCTCATGAGATGGTTTGTGTGTGTGCGTGCGCACATGGCCCTGTGTGTCTGGGGGCATGCACAGGCTTTGGAGTGGCACACTGTGATTAAGTACAAGTCTCTTTGTGTTGTTGTCTTGGGTGTGTGTCTCCAGTCACTGTTAGGGAGTGTATGGGAGTATTTATGGGAGCCTGTGTTGGTGTCAGATGAGCCTGTGTGTGTGATGAGAAGACTGCGTGTGAGTGTGTGTGTGCTCAGCCTCCCAGGCCCCCTGGCCATCCTGCCCTGGCTGTTGTCTCCATCTGTGCTGCCCACATCCCCCAGGCTCGGCGCCCAGGCCACAGTGGGCGGGTGTCACTGGGAGGTCACCCTCACCACTATGGGTGACTCACTGGGAGGCAGGAAGGAGAGGATCCTGCCTCCCCCGGCCCAGGACACACCCTTTCTGCCCTGTGAGGCGTGGCCCATGAGGCAGGGCAGGATGGGCTGGGCTGGGATGCTCTTAGGCCAACCCTGATGGCCATGGACATGGGTTGTCCCTATGAGGCCCTTTGGGTGTCCAGGAGAGCAGCAACATCACATTCCCTCCCTGGGAAGTGAGGGCAGCCATGGGGCAGGCAGGAGGAGCTGGGGCTGGTACATGAGCTCAGAAATCCTGGAAGCGCATGTCAGATGTGAGTATGCGACATAGAAACAGACAGAGGTTCCATCCTCTCTCTCAGTCACTCCTCCATTCATTCCCCCTGCACTCTGCTAGGACCCAGAGCTGAGGCCGGCCGGCCCTGCCCTCCAAAGTACCCTTTAGAGTTAGGGAGACAGACATGAATATAACCAAGCCAAGTGCGGGGCAGAGCTGGGGCAGGAACCCAGTAGAGGGAACGGGGGTGGGAGAGCAGCAAAGGCTCCCTTCCTAGAAGAGAAGCTAAGGCTGGAAGAAAATTTGAATATGTGGAGATGGAGGGACAGGGCTCTGAGGTGGCAGGAAGGGCATGAAGAAAGCCCTCCGTAGGTGGGAGATTGGCACACTTGAAGGAGGGAGATTAAGTCCTGGGGCAGGGGATGCACATTCAAAGAGCAGAGGGGGATGGGCCGAAAGAAGGTTCTGGGCTGTGGAAGTCACTGAATGTCTGTGCAAGGAGGCCAGCGGTGAGCAGGGGTGTGACCCGCCAGAGCTTTGCCTGAGGCGGCTTTCTCTGGGGATGCTGGGATTGTGGGCAGGCAGGAGAGAGGCAGGAGGCCAGCGCGGGGTCTGGGCGACAGGGGAGGGGCAGCCGCCATGGGGAGGAGGGGAGATGGATTCATGGGACATCACAGAGGCTGTAACTGGGCAGGGTGGGGTCAGGAGGGTTGGAGCCTTGAGGCTCAGTTACGGATGACTGAGCAGGCAGGGATTCCCCAGTGGCAATTCCAGATCAAGAGGAGCTGGGGATGCTTTCTGACAGTGTCCCCTGGGTGGATGTGGAGAGGATGGGGGCTGTGGCTGTATCTAGAGATGTGGGCATCGTTGGGTGTGGTGAGGTGTGGACCCTGGGATGGCAAGGCAGAGGGAGAGAGGGGGAGGCTAGAGTTAGGGGGAGAGTTCAGGGGAGAAGAGGAGGAAGCGCAGGGAGAGATCAGATCCCCAGGAAAGGCCCAGAGGAGGGACAGGCTGCTCCTCTTGATGACCGTCGTCATATGCTAGCACTTATTCAGCGCCCTCTGTGCAGCAGGCACTGTGCTAAGCAGTTGTACAGGCATTAACTCATTGAATACATACAATGTCCCACAGATGAGGACACTGAGGCACAGGGAAGGGAACAAGTTGCTTACTGTACGCCGCTGGCACATGGTCCAGCTCGGATTCAAGTTTTAGACAAGGCTCCAGAACCCACCGTGGGTATACTGACGCTGGGGGACAGAGAGGGCACTTTCCACGTGTGTGTGATGTGTTACCAAACCAGCTTCCCAAGGAGGACAGAGCCAGTGGGTGGCAAGGAAGTAGGGAGGAGGGGGAAGAGACAGGATGTGGGTGAGGGAGTGGGCCTGGGGGCTGGGGTGGGGGTCACCTGGGCCCTGATCCACCTCCCCTCCCCAGTGGTGTGCCCTCTGCCCTGCATGAACGGCGGCCAATGCTCCTCGCGAAACCAGTGCCTGTGTCCCCCGGACTTCACGGGGCGCTTCTGCCAGGTGCCTGCCGGAGGAGCTGCCGGGGGCACCGGCGGCTCAGGCCCCGGGCTGGGCCGGGCCGGGGCCCTGTCCACAGGTGCGCTGCCGCCTCTGGCTCCGGAGGGCGACTCTGTGGCCAGCAAGCACGCCATCTACGCCGTCCAGGTGATCGCCGACCCTCCCGGGCCTGGGGAGGGGCCCCCTGCCCAGCATGCGGCCTTCTTGGTGCCCCTGGGGCCGGGACAGATCTCAGCGGAAGGTACCAGGCGACGGGCAAACCCGGGGAGGCCGCGGTGGGTGGGCACTAGGGTGGCCGC
>NW_007727859.1:23232-35536 GCF_000696425.1 Galeopterus variegatus | reverse complement strand
CCCGGCCCCCGCCCAGCACCTGCTGCCGCACCCCAAGCCCCCTCACCCGCGGCCGCCCACCCAGAAGCCCCTGGGCCGCTGCTTCCAGGACACGCTGCCCAAGCAGCCGGTGAGTGAATCCCGTCCCGCCCGTCTCAGGGTTGCCCTGCCCCCGCGCACTGGGTTGCATAAAACAGGGGATCAGCCGGCTGCGGGGCGGGGGAAGAGCCTCAGGAGGAGGGGCGCTCTGTGACCCCTCTCCACACTCCTCCCCCTAGTGTGGCAGCAACCCCCTTCCTGGCCTCACCAAGCAGGAAGACTGCTGTGGGAGTATTGGCACCGCCTGGGGCCAGAGCAAGTGCCACAAGTGCCCCCAGCTGCAGTGTGAGTGCCTGGATGCCATGGGCTATCCCCATCAGTGTGGGGTAACCCCACCTCTGCAGTGGGTGTCCCCAGCCCAGAGCCCACCCCACATCCTACTCCGCCCCTCCCCAGTGCCCTCCTTTCCCTCCCCGCAGGCCCCCAGCACCCTCCCCTGCCATGCTGTCCTCTCTCTGCAGACACAGGGGTGCAGAAGCCAGGGCCTGTACGTGGGGAGGTGGGCACTGACTGCCCCCAGGGCTACAAGAGACTCAACAGCACCCACTGCCAGGGTATGGTCGGCCAGGAGATTTGATTCTGTGTGCTGGAGGGGCAGACCAGGGTCACTGGGGGAGGTGTCAAGGTGGGCAACGGAGGAGGTGGGGCTGGGGCAGGACCTTGAGGTTCTTGGAGCAGCTTGCTGTCACCTTGTGGCCCCAGACTGGAGGGACCAAACTTCCGCTTACCACAGACATCAACGAGTGTGCAATGCCGGGCATGTGTCGCCATGGTGACTGCCTCAACAACCCTGGCTCCTATCGCTGTGTCTGCCCACCTGGCCATAGCTTGGGCCCCTCCCGCACGCAGTGTATTGGTGAGAATGGGGTACTCAGTTTCCTGGGAGGTCACAAGGCATGGATGGGAGGGGTAAGGCTCCAAGCAGCAAGGATCAAAAATCACAAGAGATCAGAGTGGGGTCAAGGGTTGAGTGCAGAAGGAACAAGGCCCAGAGTAGTTAGAATCAGGGGTCATCAGGGTCAGGGGTCACATAAGTTTCAGAGGTCACATGAGTTCAGGGTCATATGGAGTTAGGGGCTACATGGGCATCAAAGGATCTGGACCAGAGAGGCAAGGTCTGGAGCAGCTGGGCAGAGGGACGTGGGCAGTGTTCAGACCCAGATGCCCATGCCCCCCATTGCCCCCTGCAGCAGACAAGCCTGAGGAGAAGAGCCTGTGTTTCCGCCTGGTGAGCCCTGAGCACCAGTGCCAGCACCCACTCACCACACGCCTCACCCGCCAGCTCTGCTGCTGCAGTGTCGGCAAGGCCTGGGGTGCGCGGTGTCAGCGCTGCCCAGCAGATGGCACCGGTGAGCCAGAAGCGTGGAGGGCCAGGGTCTGTGTGTCCCTGTGCCCATCCAGGAATGCTCACTGCTGTGTCCACTCTCTTGATGCAGCTGCCTTCAAGGAGATCTGCCCAGCTGGGAAGGGGTACCACATTCTCACCTCCCACCAAACGCTCACCATTCAGGGTGAGAGCGACTTTTCCCTTTTCCTGCACCCTGATGGGCCACCCAAGCCCCAGCAGCTCCCTGACAGCCCCAGCCAGGCACCACCATCTGAGGACACAGAGGAAGAGAGAGGTCTGGCCTGACACCTTCCGTTCCCTGACCCATGCTGAGCCCGTAGACCTGACCACTTGACCCCTGATCCACAGATCTGACCTCACAGTTTAACCCCCTAACTTCAAATCCCTGACCCAACCACAACTCCCTAGGCCCTCTGACCCTCTGACCCAGAGATTTGACCATGAGCTGTAACTTCCTACGACTGATGTGTAACCCAAGGACCTTGCTCAGCCATTGCTCCCAGACCTGGTCCTCTGACCACTATGCAAACACACCCTAACCTCAGGACCAGAGACATGATTGTTGAATGCTTAGAGACCCTAACCACAAATGCCCAGGTGCTGATCCCGGACCTGGCTTCCCTCTCCCAGCTCGACCCTTAATGGATCCATCTTCTTCCCTTTTAGGGGTGACCACGGACTCAGTGAGTGTGAGAGCCCAGGTGGAAGGGGTGGGGTGGCAAGGGAGACACGGAGGGTTCATGCTGCTGTCACCCGCAGCCAGTGAGCGAGGAGCGGTTAGTGCAGCAGAGCCATCCGACTGCCACCATGTCTCCTGCCCGGCCCTACCCCGGTGAGCTGGGCACTGCAGGGACAAGTCCTCAGGGACTAAGTCACTGGGTGGAGGGGGGCTGGCTCACAGCCTCGGTAGCCAGGGGTCGTGAAGCTGAGGTGTGCGCTGCCAGCCCAAGGCCTGTGGGGAGAAGGGAGGCTCCGTGGCTCTTCTCACCCTCTGACCAGCTGCTGTGCTGCCTGCAGAGCTGATCTCCCGCCCCTCACCACCCACCATGCGCTTGTTCCTTCCCGACTTGCCCCCAACCCGCAGTGCGGTGGAGATCGCCCCCAGTCAGGTCACAGGTAAGGCCCACCCAGCAAGGCCACGCCCTGGATAGGCCACGCCCTGAGCTTAGTTTCTCTTCTGCCCTCCCCCTTCACTCATTCCTTGGCGCTAACAGGCTAACACTTATCCAGGGCTGGGTGCTGGGGAAGCCCCGGTGAGCAGCAGAGATCCCACCCTGCCCTCAAATGATCCAGGTAATATGGTGGTCAGCCCAGTCTGGAGGTGTTCATTTTTTCAACAAATATTTATTGAGCACCTACTATGTGCCAGGCACTGTTGAGGTGCTGGGGATACTGCAGTGAACAAACACAGACAAAACATTTCTGTCCTTGCAGAGCAAGACAGACAACAAATAACAGATCAATAAGCAAAAATCTAGTGTGTCTCATAAAAGCTATGAAAAAATAAATCAGGGAAGAAGGAAGGAAGTCTGGGGGGTGTGATAATATGTGATAATGAGAGAAAGCTGTTTTAAAGATTGTTAGAAACCCAAGAGGAGAAATGGGGAAGGGATGGGCATGCAGACTGGAAAAAAGGACTTTCCAAGGGAAGTTACGTTTGGGCAAAGGCATGGAAGCATGAAACACTGGTGGAGGAGGGAGAAATCACACACAGATTGGTGTTTCTGAACCGGGGGAGGTCCAGTGCATGCAGCCTCATTAAGAGGCTTGGGTTTGATGCCAGAGGCTATGGGAAGTGACTGCAGGGTTTTGGACATCATAAAAATTTCTAGCTCAGATTGAGCAATCCCTCTGTGCCAGGCACTGTTTGAAGTGCTTTTACGTACTAAATATAATTTATCCTTCTCATACTCTAAGTGGCCATTGTTAGCTTCATTTTCCAAATGAGAATACTGAGGCTCAGAGAGGTTCAGTAACTTGCCCCAAATTACACAGCTGAGCCAGATTCAGTCACACGTCTGTGTGGGCTTGGAGCCCACACAGTGACAAGGGAGCTGCCAGCCTAGATGAGCTTCTGGGATGAGGGCTCAGGTGGAAGGTGGCTGCCCTGGGGGCTGTAGCAATAGAGAACAAGGCACCTGGGGAGGCTTCTCAGAGAAGGATGAGTTTAAAAAGGCTAAGGAGAGGTACCCCAGGCAGAGAGAACACCAGCAAAAGCCCACCGGCCAGATGGATTTGTGGCAAGGCAGAGCTCAGCATCATGGTCTAGGCTGTATGGTGGGGGTTAAGGGGCATGGGGGATAGGGATGCTGAACAAAAAGGAGGGAGAGGTAAGGAGGCAGAGAGTCCTGGGCTTAGTGACAAAGAGAACCAGGAGCGTTCCTGAATCTGTCTGTGCACAGCTGTGGCACAAGTTAGGATTCCCAGGAAACCAGCTCTTGCCTGTCTTAGGAGGGGGAAGTAATCAACCATTCTGGAATGGGGGGCCCAGATCCCTGGGGCAAGGGGTGTTAGAGTCACTGAGCTAGAGGATGCTGGTGTGACTGAGGCCGCAGGGCTTAAGGTATTGAGGTGACTGGGGAGAAGAGGATTGTAGAGCCCCTTAGGTAGGAGTATTAGGATGACTGAGGGGCCCTGAGGGGACGTGGTTTGGTTTGAGGTGACTGGGGTCAGGGTCTTGGAGTGAGTGGGGATGGAAGTGTCAAGGGTTCTGGGGTCGAGGTGATAAGGATGTCAGGGACCCGCGGTCCTGGTTGGAGGCTATCTGGAGTCTTGATATTGGGGTTATCTGAGATGCAGGTGTAGGAAATCCTAGGATAAGGTGTGGGTGTGCAGGAACCTGAGGTCATGGTGTGACCAGGCGCAGGTATCCAGGTCAGCAGGGCTGAGGTGCTGAAGTCCACCTTGGGGACATGGCATAAAGTGAGCGCTACCTGCTCGGCCACCTCACCCGGCCCGTGCCCACAGAGACAGATGGGTGCGAAGTGAACCCGGACGTCTGTGGCCACGGAGAGTGCGTCCCCGGCCCCCTGGACTACTCCTGCCATTGCAATCCGGGCTACCGGTCGCATCCGCAGCACCGCTACTGCGTGGGTGAGAGCAGGGCGGGCGGGCACGCGGGAGGGTGGCCCGGGGGCGGCCCTAGCTCGCGACACCCCTTTGACTTTTCTCGGCCCGCCCGTCCTTCTCAGACGTGAACGAGTGCGAGGCGGAGCCGTGCGGTCCGGGGAGGGGCATCTGCTTGACCCCCGGCGGCTCCTACAACTGCCACTGCCACCGCGGCTACCGCCTGCACGTGGGCTCGGGGGGGCGCTCGTGCGTGGGTGAGCGCCATCAGCGCCGGGCTGCGCTGGGCTAACGGGGAGGGGCGGGCTCTCCTCCGAACCGCTGTGTAACCCCCTCCACCGCCCCCTCCACTCCCTTCGCGCCCCCTCCTCCCGCTCAGACCTGAACGAGTGCGTCAAGCCCCACCTGTGCGGCGACGGCGGCTTCTGCATCAACTTTCCCGGTCACTACAAGTGCAACTGCTACCCCGGCTACCGGCTCAAAGCCTCCCGACCGCCCGTGTGCGAAGGTGAGAAGACCCCTCCCAGATCAAAGGGCGGGGGTCCTCAGCCGTCCCTCGACCTGGACTGGGGGCGGAGGGCCTGCACCCCCGTCACTGGGCCCCTCAGAGGTTGGGGGTCCGGGAGCCCAGAGGGCCCGGGTTGTCTTGTCATCTGTGACGGTGGGAGGCCCTGCCGAGGACCCCGAGCGCCGGGCCACCAGCCACGTCTCCAGACGGGTCGTGCTTCTCCCTCCCACGCAGACATTGACGAGTGCCGGGACCCCAGCTCCTGCCCGGATGGCAAATGCGAGAACAAACCTGGGAGCTTCAAGTGCATCGCTTGTCAGCCCGGCTACCGCAGCCAGGGGGGCGGGGCCTGTCGCGGTGAGGGCGGGGCCTGGGCCCCGGAGAGGGTGGGGCGGGGCCTCGAGAGCTCGTGGGCGGGGCCCGTCCAGGTGCTTCCAGCGCCGTGGAGCCAGGGTCGGCTCCGCATGGGGCGGGAACGGGCCCGGGAGTGGAGCCATCGTCCCCAAGCCCGTGCGGAGGAGACCCGCACCCCTGCTCGGTGCGCGGCCCGATGGGGCGGAGCCGAGACAAGCTGTTTCCGCCGCAGACGTGAACGAGTGCGCCGAGGGCAGCCCCTGCTCGCCTGGCTGGTGCGAGAACCTCCCGGGCTCCTTCCGCTGCACGTGCGCCCAGGGCTACACGCCGGCGTCCGACGGCCGCAGCTGCGTGGGTGAGCTGCGGCACCCCCCGGCCATGCCACGCGCTGAAGCCGGGGAGTGGGTCACCTGCCTGTAAAACGGGTGGGTGGGAGGTGGCTAATTCATGCCCCAGTTCCCTGGTCCAGTCGTTCATCTTCTCAGCTAACCTCACCAAAGGAGGGACCGCCAAAATTTCGTAGGAAGGGTCTTAGAAGGGAGGGCTTGAAGCTGCGTTTGCAAAGCATATTACTTAAATTTGGAGGGAAAAAACATATCAAACAATGGGGAGGGGCGTTAGCAGTTCCCCCTGCACTGTTTATTATGCACCAAGAAGCGGCCTGGGGACTGAGACTCAGAGAAACTGGGGGACGTAAGAGACGGTAGAGCGCAGGACTGTGGGCCTGGATGTGGCTGGGGTGTTTCCTGGAAACAGCATCAGCGGCAGGAAGGAGGCTTCGGTTGTCTTAAAAGATCAGTAGGAATTTGCACAACAAAGAAGGATGAGAGGGAAGAGCATTCCAGGCTCTGCACCTCAGACGTGAAAAATATCTTGGAGTGTGCAGGGAGCTGCCAGGGTCGCCCAGGGGATGGGGCTGAGGCTGGCTGGGGAGGAGCAGATCTCCCTCCCCTCGCCCCCCCGGGCCTCCTAAGTCCTGTCAAGGAAGTTGAGCTTCATCCTGAAGGTGTTAGGGGGCACCTGAAGTAACATAAGGGGAACGGTGACAAGATTCACCATTCGTTTTAGAAAGTTCTCTGCTGCTGAGTGAGGAGAATGGCTGGAGGTCTTTGGAGAGACTCAGGACGGGGACAGTGGTGGACAGGATAAGAGCAGTGGCCACAGGATGGCCATGAGATGATGTGACACTAGAGAGACATTAGGGGCAAGTTATGTGAGCTTGTTGACTGGATGTCAAGGTGAAGGAGAGGGGGTGATGGACCCTCCAGGTTTCCAGCTTGGGTGACTCAGTGGGTCCTGCTGCTCACCTGGGATAGGGTCTCTGGGGATGGGCTCATTTGGGAGGGAAGATGCTGAGCTCCATGTTGGACAAGTTGAATGAGAGGTCCCTGTAGGCCTCTCAGCTGGAGATGCCAACAGAAGGTGGGCCATGTGGGCTGGGAGTCTTGGGCCAGACCTGCCCACCTGGAACCATTGACTGTAGACTGGGGGCTATGAAGTCTTGGAATGGGTCTGATCAGCCAAGGAGGGTGGGTCAGGTAAGGGTGCATCTGGCGGAGTCCCGTAGACACCAACACATCAGGGGCAGGTGGGGGAAGAGGAGCAGAAGGCAATGGGGGAGGATGGCTGGTGCGCGGTGCTGCAGAGCACCATCTGAGAAGCTGGGGAGGAAAGGCTTCCCAGGAAGAAGAATGAGCTAAGTGCAATGGAGAGGTTGCTGCAAAATAAGAACTGGTGAGAGAGACAGCAAGGTCCCTGGGAGCCTTGGCAGGGTGGCTTCTGTGGCATGATGAGGGTGGAGGCCAGGATATGCAGGCAGCAAGTGAGGAAGAGCAAGACCTCGGATCACAGGAGTGGGATTTTGGGGTACAGGCTGAAAAGGAGATGCCAGGAAAGTGGGCCAGGGGATGACAGGGGCAATGGGGACCAGGAGAGGGGGGAGGGGCCAGCAGGTGGCTGGCCATGGACAGGAGAAGGGACATCTCTTGCTCTAACGGGACAAGAGGGGAATGGATGTAGATGATGATTTTCAGGAGGTTAAGGGCGATTACCCTTAATGCTCTGAAGAAACAGTGAAGGGCCTGAGTTAAGTAGTGGCCTGAGAACAGTGACGGTTTGGAAGTGCTCAAGGGAGTGGGGGCTTTACAGGAGTCAAGGCTTGGGAGGAGTCAAAGAGGGTGACACTAGCTGTGCCAAGAATCTGGCTGGAGTGTGTGGCTGCAGCCAGGCGTGCTCAGCGTGGGGGGCTGGCTCCAGCCTGCCCAACATCCAGATCCGGAGGCTGAGAATCAGGCTGCCGCTGTGACTGGAGGCTTGGCTTTGCCAGATTAGTGAGGAGGAAGGAGAGATTCATGGGCTCAGGGACGGGAGTCGCACTGATGATGAGCCCTGGGGTCAGGCTGGGAACTGTCAGAGAGTCTGGGGGCTGAGGGTAAGCTCAGAGGGCTGTGGGGGAGGCTGCAAGGCCCTGTGAGAGAAGGTGATAGAAAATGATAGAACAGCAGAGGCCCGCAGGGCCCTGAGAGTGAGCAGCTGGCATTAAGGTGAAGGTTTCAGAACCTGCGGGACCCAGGAAGGTGAGGTCAGAGGCTGGGGCTCGTTGTCCACATGGGTGTTGGAAACTGCTAGGATGGAGAAGAACACAGAAAGAGAGGATGTAGGAAGGTGGGTGTGACAGCCACAGAGAGGGTGGAGGCTGGCGTGGGTGCCCATTGCATGTTGGAGGAGGAGCCCTAGCTTAAGGGGTCTGGGGTGTGGGCAATAACCAGCTCCACCAGAGAGGACTGCAGGAAAGGTGTCCTCAGGAGAGTCAAGTTGCTTCACTGCATGAGCAGAGGAAATTATTCTGTGAGAAGGACAAAGAAACGGGGGAGCTTATTTACCTGGGAAGAAGGGAGACATGAGCAAGGGAAGGGTGCTGGGCAAGGAAGCCCGAGCAGTATGGTGAGAGGGTGGCGGGGGTAGGGGTGCCTTCCGTTTGGTGAGGGTGAATGAAGGATGGGGAGGCCTGAGCTCTTTAGCATCAGATCTGGCCTAGGGACCCTGGCAGCACCTGGCCTGGTCACCAGGGCACAGTGTGCCACACATGAGCAGAGTACCCATGCTTTTCTTGAGCTCCACTGGCCTCAGCTCTGGTGCTCCAGGCCACGGGCAGGAGTGGGATAAGAGTAACAGAGGCCTGAGACCATTTGCAGCCCGGCCTTCTGATACCCTGTGTGTTCTGCAGACGTGGACGAGTGTGAGGCTGGGGACGTGTGTGACAATGGCATCTGCACCAACACACCAGGCTCCTTCCAGTGCCAGTGCCTCTCTGGCTACCATTTGTCAAGGGACCGGAGCCACTGCGAGGGTGAGGGTCCTAGAGCTGGGGCACTGACTAGTCTCTCCCTACCCCGGGACCCCCACTGCCCAGGTCCAGTCCCTGTCCAGATCCCGGATGGGGCATGCAGGTGCAGGGACCAACCCAGGGCCCTGGGGGAAACTTCGGCAGCCTTAGGCTGTGCATGGGGGTCAGCCCCTGAGATTCCCCACCCTCTCGATGCCCCCCAGACATTGATGAGTGTGACTTCCCTGCGGCCTGCATTGGGGGCGACTGCATCAACACCAATGGCTCCTACAGATGTCTCTGCCCCCAGGGGCATCGGCTGGTGGGCGGCAGGAAGTGCCAAGGTACGGGGAATTGGCTGAGGGTTCCTGAGAGGAGTGGCAGGGAGCAGTCATCCCCTGTGCACACTGTGGTCTTTCTGCCTTTCCATCCGTCCATCTCTCATTCTTCTTCTCTTTCACCTAGAATAACAATGATAACAGTAATAATGACAGCTACTGCTTCCGTGCTGCTTCCTGTGTGCCAGGCACCCTGTTAAGCTCTTTACAGATATTCATGTATTAGCCTAACACATCAACTCACTCATACACGCCTTTACCCACCAAGAGTTTCCTGAGCACCTACTATTTGCCAGGTTCTCTGCTGTGTACTAGGTATTCAGCAATGGCCCGGGGCTCACAGCTGGGGAAGGCCAATATGTAAGCTGATTCTCACAGTTCAGGGTGCTGGGTGCCAAGAAAGTTCTGGCCTAGTGATTAATTGCAATGGAGAGTTGACTGTTGAACTGAGACTGGAAGCATAAATAGGGGTTCCCTAGGCAGAGAAAAGCACACATTGGTATTCTAGGCCCAAGAACACTATTTGCAAAGCACAGAAATCTGGAAGGAGCTAGTTGTGTTTCTAGAGAGTAGACACCAGTGCCCTGAGCATAGAGTTGAGGAGGGTGGTTTAGGGTAAAGGGTGATGACACTTAAAGGTATGGGAAGACCAAGCTGGAAGTCTTCAAATGCCAACCTGAGAGTTAGGACTTCACTCTGTTGTCAGTGGGGGCCACTGAAGGTCTTCTGAAGAATCACAGCAGTAAAAATGCGCACACCTACCCGCATGCACAGACAGGCACAAGGGGACTTCTGTGGTGTGTACTTTGAAAACAAAGTGGAAAATCAGTTCTGAACTTGTGCATGGCCTTGGGGCACACCCTCAGGGAAAGAAGGGCTGGGTTTCCGTCACAGCTGCTCCCTTCACTCCCCCAGACATAGATGAATGTAGCCAGGACCCGGGCCTGTGCCTTCCCCACGGGGCCTGCGAGAACCTGCAGGGCTCCTACGTTTGTGTCTGCGATGAGGGCTTCACACCCACCCAGGACCAGCATGGCTGTGAGGGTGAGTGTACTCCCAGTCCTCACACTAGACAACTCCGCTGAGCTACAGCTGGGGTTCAGAGATGTGTCCTGGTTCCACTTTCCTGAATTTTGGGAACAGGAAGAAATCCCTTTTGCCTGGGGGAGTCTGGGGCCAGACCTAGAAGGGCACTGAATGCCACCTTGAGGAAGGATCCTGGTTCTCATAGGGCCATTAAGGAGAGCCAAGGAAGGGGAGGGGAGAGGCGGGGTGTGGACAGGGGAGACAGGGCAAAGGCAGTCTGTCTGCAGGACCCTGAGCTGCCCTCCCCCCTCAGAGGTGGAGCAGCCCCACCACAAGAAGGAGTGCTACCTTAACTTCGATGACACGGTGTTCTGCGACAGCGTATTGGCCACCAACGTCACCCAGCAGGAGTGCTGCTGCTCTCTGGGGGCCGGCTGGGGGGACCACTGCGAAATCTATCCCTGCCCAGTCTACAGCTCAGGTCAGACCCTGTCCCAGAGCCTCAGGTTCTTCATCTGGAAACCGGATGGGGGAAATGGCTCCCCCAGGTAGCTGGGAAGTGAGGCGGCGAGCCCCGGCCTGAGCCCGACCCCCAGCACGCGCGCGCTCAATCTGCCTCCTTTCCCCCCACGGCCGCTCTCTCTCCGCAGCGGAGTTCCACAGCCTCTGCCCCGACGGAAAGGGCTACACCCAGGACAACAACATTGTCAACTACGGCATCCCAGCCCACCGCGGTAAGTCCCAGCGCGGCTCCGCCCTCCGGCCCCGCCCGCCCCCCGAGACTGGGCTTGCGGGGAACCCGCAGGTGCTTGCTGGGTTAGCCGCGGGCAAGCCACGCCCACACCTTCTGCCACCTGCCCCGCCCCTTCAACAAGCCCCGCCCTAACACTCCGACGTCGTGGCGGGGAAAAGCCTCTCCCGCGGGTTTGCTTTGCTCCCGGCGGCCGGGCAGGAGCGGCCACTGTTCTCACCTCGCAGACATCGACGAGTGCATGTTGTTTGGGGCGGAGATCTGTAAGGAGGGCAAGTGCGTGAACACGCAGCCCGGCTACGAGTGCTACTGCAAGCAGGGCTTCTACTACGACGGGAACCTGCTGGAGTGCGTGGGTGAGCGCAACCGCCCCAGCGGCCGCGGGGGAGCGGCGGGAGACACGCACGGCCACCCGGCCTCCGGGCCTGCCCCCGCCACCGCCGCTTTTCCTCTCTGCAGACGTGGACGAGTGCCTGGACGAGTCCAACTGCCGGAACGGGGTGTGTGAGAACACGCGCGGTGGCTACCGCTGCTCCTGCACGCCCCCGGCCGAGTACAGCCCGGCGCAGCGCCAGTGTCTCAGCCCGGAAGAGATGGGTGAGGCCCGGGCTGGTGCGCTGGGCAAGCGGGAGGGGTCGGGGCCCGGCCGGATGTGACAGCACCCCCACCCACCCATGCCCTCGCTGCCCATAGACGTGGATGAGTGCCAGGACCCGGCAGCCTGCCGCCCTGGCCGCTGCGTCAATCTGCCGGGCTCCTACCGCTGCGAGTGTCGCCCGCCCTGGGTGCCCGGGCCCTCCGGCCGCGACTGCCAGCTCCCCGAGAGCCCGGCCGGTGAGGGTGTCCAGGGCCCTGTCCGTCGTGTGGAGCTCCGGCGCGGGTGGGCTGGAATGGAGGCGGGCGGTTCCTGCCTCGGGCTCCTCCCTGACCTACGACCTCCCTCTGTAGAGCGCGCTCAGGAGCGGCGCGACGTGTGCTGGGGCCAGCGCGGAGAGGACGGCATGTGTGCGGGCCCCCTGGCCGGGCCTGTTCTCACCTTCGACGACTGCTGCTGCCGCCAGGGCCGCGGCTGGGGCGCCCAGTGCCGCCCGTGCCCGCCACGCGGCGCCGGTGAGTTGGTCCGGGAGGGGGTGGCCCAGAGGGAGCTTGAGGGCGGGTGCGCCGACGTCGCTGACTGCCCCTCGCCCCTCCCAGGGTCCCAATGCCCGACGTCGCAGAGTGAGAGCAATTCCTTCTGGGACACGAGCCCCCTGCTGCTGGGAAAGCCGCCGCGGGGTGAGCTCAGCCAGAGGGGGCGGAGGCGGGGTAGGCACCATCGGCTGGGATCGGTGTTGACCTCGGTATTCTACCGACCCGCGCAGACGAGGACAGTTCGGAGGAGGACTCGGACGAGTGCCACTGCGTGAGCGGCCGCTGCGTGCCACGGCCCGGCGGCGCCGTGTGCGAGTGTCCCGGAGGCTTCCAGCTAGACGCCTCCCGCGCCCGCTGCGTGGGTGAGCCTGGCCCCGGG
>NW_007727859.1:17428-22934 GCF_000696425.1 Galeopterus variegatus | reverse complement strand
CGCAGCGGGGGGACGGGGCTGGGGCCCAGCGGCACCCGCAGGACTGGAGCCTAAGCGAAGCGCGCCCATCACCCCCACCTGCAGACATCGACGAGTGCCGGGAGCTGAACCAGCGCGGGCTGCTGTGCAAGAGCGAGCGCTGCGTGAACACGAGCGGGTCCTTCCGCTGCGTCTGCAAAGCTGGATTCGTGCGCAGCCGCCCGCACGGGGCCTGCGTGTCCCAGCGCCGCCGCTGACGCCGCCCTCAGCGGTCGCCGAAGGGTTTCCGCCGACACTCGAGGGCATCCCGGCCTCTCGCTCCTACGCCGACTCGGGGCTCGGACCCAGGGACCCTCAAGGCCCGTAGACCCCTTCCCGTGCCCTGAGACCCGAGGGCGCCCCGCCTGGCTCACGGCGGATGTACGGTCTCGGGCGCTGTTAGCCTTCCTCCCAGAGGGCGTTGCCTAGAAACGGATAAATGGGATCACGCCTCTCTCTCGGCTTTCGAAGCAAATTGATGTTCACGTCCTCGGAGAGAGCAGACTGCGCGGGCAGCGCCAGACTCCAGCTGCCTCGGAGGGGCTAGACTGAGCCCGGCACAGGCGTGTGAAAGAGAATTTATTGTGGCTCTGATTATGTACACGTGAGATGTGCCCGGCCAGGCTGGCCGGGCTCACATGGTTTGTACAATAATAAATATATCCGTGGGGCCTGCTCTCCGCGGCCGGGAAGCGCCGACACGGGTGGTTCAGTCCAGCTTCCGGGCTCCCAGCTTCATGGGGCCCTTGGCTGCCTTCTTCTCCGCGCGTTTGGCCTCCATCTCCCGCCTCCGCTCCTCGCGCTTTTTCCGGGTCAGCGCCTGCCCTGGGGGTGGGAAAAGGAGGTGGGCTGAGGGCGGACGGGGTCTCAGCTCCCAAGCCTGCACCTACCTCAAGGGCGGGGTGGGAAGCCACTTACGGCTCTCAGTCTCCAGGCCCTCCCTCAGCGCCTGCCCTGGGGGTGGGAAAAGGAGGTGGGCTGAGGGCGGACGGGGTCTCAGCTCCCAAGCCTGCACCTGCCTCAAGGGCGGGGTGGGAAGCCACTTACGGCTCTCAGTCTCCAGGCCCTCCCAGTTGTCTTCACTCCACGAGTCCTGCCTCAGCTGAAAGGGAAGTACAGGCTGCATCGGGGCCAACCCCCGGCTGAGCTCTACCCCAGTCTGCAACCTCCCACCAGACCCGTGTTGAGTACCTGAGTGCTGGGACGTGCGGACAGAGCAGCAAAGGGGTCCCCCTTGTCGCTGGGCTCCAGACCACCCCAGTTATATTCGCTGGCCAGCCGCACGCCCTCAGGGGGTGGCTCTGGGGGGCTTGGCTCCTGCCAGCCCTGCTCCCAAGAGCCCTCAGCTTCCCAGCTGCTCCAGTCAGACTCCGGGGATTTGTGGTCTGGGTTGCTGACCTGTGGAAGAGCGGGCGGGTGAGGCAGCACTAGGCAGGGGAGGAAAGAGCCAGGTCTGCCCCGCCCTCCACCCCCCATCCAGCTCACCTGCCCAGCACGGCTCGCTTGACCCCCAGCGATCCAGTCGTCCTGCTGGGCCAACACAGACTCGGCCTCCTGCTGCAATATTGGAAGGAGGGTGCGACCACTGACACCCCGGCCCCCCTCCACTGCAGAAGAGCGAGCAAGCCGGCCCCAGCCCCTTCCCAGCGGTGGCCTCCACCCTTTAGCCTCTTACCTTCCTTCTCATTTGCTTCTCAGGCCAATTTCTTGTCTATAAAGTGGACATGCTGACCCCTGCCCACCATCACCCCTTTGAGGCTGGGGAATGAGACCTAGATGCTCCACACACACCCCCTAGCCTCAGGGACCAGAGACTGCTGTCAGCCGGATAGGGAAAAACTGGGCCCAGAGCTCTGCAACTATTCTCTTCAGAGCAGCCCCTGGTTCTAGGCCTTGGAGTGGCCTCTCCTTGCTAACCCCCAGGGCTGGGCGGGCACTGGAGCAGGGGAAGGAGGGACAGGGTGCAGAGGTGAGGACCCCGCCTCTCATTTCCGAGCCTGCCCCTGGGGGCTCCTGGAGTCAAGTGGGGCTCAGCTGCTGGCTCTGGCCTACAATGGCCATTCCATGAGGCCTATCTGGGAGGGATGCTGTACAGATGAGGGCAGGTCCCACATAAGCTCCTTGGGTGACAGCCTGTGGCTTTGAGCTAAGGTCCCCCGGGGAGGCCCCCTCAGCCCAACGCACCTCCAAGCTGCCCCAGTCTTCGTCATCCCATTTGTCAGCAGCACTGCTGTCCTCTGCTGTGTCCTTGTCCTCCTGTGTCTCATAGTGGCTTGAGGTCATGGGGGTGGCAGGGACTGGAGTGGGGGCCGGGGCAGGAAGTCCTAGGGAGCAGAGGCTCACTGAGCTTCAGGGAGATCTCAGGACAGGGCAGAGATTGCTGGGGGAGGGGGTGCAGGGAGAAGAGGGGCAGCAAGGAAGCCCACAAGGGAACTAGACCCTACCCTGTCCCCTATGTCCCCATCACCACTCCAGGGGAAGCCAAACAATGACAGCTTCTGGGTGCCAGCACCTCCCAGGCCCCTCAGCCCCTGATGCAGCCAGTCTGGGACACTCACCCTCGGGCGTGGGTCTCTGGGGGATGTGGGTCTCAGCTGGGGCAGCCGTGGGGTGTGCACGGATCAGCTTGGAGGTGAGTGAAGAGACCCCGGTCACGGCCCAGCCTGCCCAGCTGGCTGCGGTTCCTCCCACCCCAGGGCTGGAGGCTGCATGGACGTCCTTCTCTGGGCAGCAGCAGGGAAGAGAGGCGGGTATAGGCACCTCAGGCCCCAGAGAGTGACCTGTTTTGGCCCCTCCCTTCTCCAGGCCTGGGTTCTCCCATCTATGAGATAAGGTGGGGGTGTTAAGTCTGCTTGCTAAGGTTTCTCCAGCTCTCAGAAACTCCACTGGGGGTGGGACATGACAGTTGACAGTCAATGATATGGCAGGGGCAGAGGGGACATGAGTGTGGGCCACTCACCCACTTCCTCCAGCTGGGTGGGATCCTCTGACACAGACTCCAATTTGGACAGGAAGCTTCTAATGGCCTTGAAGGCCTGTGGGTTAGCAAAGGGCAGAGCTGGGGGTTCCAGGGTTCCTGAGAGCCTGCCAGGCCAGCTAGGGCCCGGAGATCCCCAGAGACCCCAGTCCAGGGCCCAGCCCCACCTGTCTCACCTGGTCCCGCACAGATTTCTCCGGGTCCACAGTGAGGCCACAGAGCACAGGCAGAATCTTGTGGGCACAGTCATTCATCGAGTAGAGGTTGTGAGTAGCAGCAAAGCCCAGGACCCCCGCGACTCGGGATGGTGCAAATGGGTCCTTAGTGGCCCGACTGAAGGCAGAGGTGAGGACCCTGTGTCTGGTCTGGGGTGGGGGAGGGGAGAGGGCTCCTGAGTGTAGGGTCAATATTGGAGCCCAGAACTGCTAGCCCTCACTTCGTAAAACAGGGGCCATACACAAGGCCCCCAGAGTCTTAAAAATGTGAATTAAGGGCCGGCCTGTGGCTCACTTGGGTGAGTGGTGCTGATAACACCAGGGCCACAGGTTAACATCCCCTTACTGGTCATCTTTTTAAAAAAAAAAAGTGGGGCCGGCCCGGTGGCGCACTGCTACAGTGCGCCGCTTGGGAGCGCAGCGGCGCTCCTGCCGAGGGTTCGGATCCCACATGCAGACCGGTTCCCGCTCACTGGCTGAGCGAGGAGCGGGCGCAACACCGAGGGTTGCGATCCCGTTGCCGGTCCCGGTCCGGTACGGGCGCGACACTGAGGGTTGCGATCCGTTGCCAGACACGAAAAAAGACAAAAAAAAAAAAGTGAAAAAGGGATGGCTGGTTAGCTCACTTGGGAGAATGTGGTGCTGACAACACCAAGTCAAGGGTTAACGTCCCCTTACTGGTCATCTTTTTAAAAAAAAGTGAATTAATCACTAACAAATGGGGAGAATTTACCTAAAACTCTGGATCTGGGCATCTCCTCCCAGATCACAGACTCCACACTGCCTCTGTGCAATAGGGGCCAGAGCTGCAGCTGCCCCAGGGATGGGGCACGTGTCTGCCTTCCTCTTCCTCTTCGTTCCTGTCCCGCTGATCTGACTCATTCATTCCCATTAACTGTCGGGGCAGGTGTCTGACTTATAAATCTTGGTTGAGGTGATATCTGTAGGCTGTGGGGCCAAGCTGGGTCGATCCCAGACCCACCCCCTACTGGCTGTGTGACCTGGCACGATGCATTCCACCTCTGAGAGCCCAGACATGGGGGCTAGGCAAAGGGCCTAGGGCTCTGTGAGAACAAGAGCCCACGCACACAGGATTCCTGGCCCTGGAGGCGGCCGTGGTCCTGTGATGGGTCTGAGGCTGCCGGCAGTTGGGCAGGACACTCACGCTGGCACTGAGGTAGGAGCCAATTTTTCCCAAGCAGACCGTAGTGTTGCAGCGGATGGGGCCCTGCTCGTCCTTGGCTTGCAGCCGCGCGAAGTGTTTCATTAGCTCCACATTGAGGTTGGCCTCGTTCAGCTTTGGGGCCAGGAGCAGCATGGACTGCAGGGCAGGGGGACAGTGAAAATTGTGGGCCAGGCAGGCAAAGGTTCACATGCAGGAATGGCCTCCCAGGAGAGTGCACAGGTCACTGGAGGCCCTCTGCACTAAGCACACCTGCCAAAGCCCTCCCAAACCCACCTCCCAGCCCAGTCCTACTAGACATGCTGAGGAAGGGGACCCTCATTTCACTGTCCCCCTTTACAGCAAAACTTCAAAAGTTTATCTGCATTCCTGTCTGCCATTCCTCTCCTCTGCTCTCTCTCGCCTACACTCCACTCACTTCCACACACAAACACATCCCCATCCCCCACGACCTACCAAATTGGCATGGTCAGGTGACTGATGACCTCCATGTTGCTAAATTGATTGGCCAATTCTCTGTCCTCACCAAACTTGACCCCTCAGCAGTTTTGACACCCCTGAGTTTTCCCTCCTCCTTGAAACTTCTATCTCTGGTCTTCCAGGACACCAGCCCCTCCTGGTTCTCCTCCAACCTCACTGGCTGCTCCTCCTGCTGAGATCTCAGTGTTCAGACACCTTAAGCTAATCTTCATGCCTCTTTTGTATCTGACACTCTTGCTCTGGATGATCTCACTGATTTCATGGCTTTAAATGCCCTCTTGTTAGCCAACCACCCCCAAGCGTGCACCTCCAGCCCAGACTTCTTCCCTAAACTTTACAAGTGTATAACCAGAGGCTGACTCGACATCTCTACCTGGCTACAGACATGGCCAAAATGGGGCCCAACCTCCTCTTGCAAACCTGCTCCTCCCAGTCTTCACACTAAACAGCAACTTAACCTTCCAGTTGCTCAGGCCAGAAGCCTCGGGGCCAGCTTTGCCTCCAAAGCCATCCATCAGCGAACACTGGCAATTCCACCCTCAGAGTGTGGCCCCTTCTCTCCACCTGCTGCTGGCCACTGCCATTCTCATCTGGGCCACTGCAACAGCCCCTAACAGCAGCCCAGCTTCCACA
>NW_007727859.1:7009-16428 GCF_000696425.1 Galeopterus variegatus | reverse complement strand
AACACCGAGGGTTGCGATCCCGTTGCCGGTCCCGGTCCGGTACGGGCGCGACACTGAGGGTTGCGATCCGTTGCCGGACACGAAAAAAGACAAAAAAAAAAAAGTGAAAAAGGGATGGCTGGTTAGCTCACTTGGGAGAATGTGGTGCTGACAACACCAAGTCAAGGGTTAACGTCCCCTTACTGGTCATCTTTTTAAAAAAAAGTGAATTAATCACTAACAAATGGGGAGAATTTACCTAAAACTCTGGATCTGGGCATCTCCTCCCAGATCACAGACTCCACACTGCCTCTGTGCAATAGGGGCCAGAGCTGCAGCTGCCCCAGGGATGGGGCACGTGTCTGCCTTCCTCTTCCTCTTCGTTCCTGTCCCGCTGATCTGACTCATTCATTCCCATTAACTGTCGGGGCAGGTGTCTGACTTATAAATCTTGGTTGAGGTGATATCTGTAGGCTGTGGGGCCAAGCTGGGTCGATCCCAGACCCACCCCCTACTGGCTGTGTGACCTGGCACGATGCATTCCACCTCTGAGAGCCCAGACATGGGGGCTAGGCAAAGGGCCTAGGGCTCTGTGAGAACAAGAGCCCACGCACACAGGATTCCTGGCCCTGGAGGCGGCCGTGGTCCTGTGATGGGTCTGAGGCTGCCGGCAGTTGGGCAGGACACTCACGCTGGCACTGAGGTAGGAGCCAATTTTTCCCAAGCAGACCGTAGTGTTGCAGCGGATGGGGCCCTGCTCGTCCTTGGCTTGCAGCCGCGCGAAGTGTTTCATTAGCTCCACATTGAGGTTGGCCTCGTTCAGCTTTGGGGCCAGGAGCAGCATGGACTGCAGGGCAGGGGGACAGTGAAAATTGTGGGCCAGGCAGGCAAAGGTTCACATGCAGGAATGGCCTCCCAGGAGAGTGCACAGGTCACTGGAGGCCCTCTGCACTAAGCACACCTGCCAAAGCCCTCCCAAACCCACCTCCCAGCCCAGTCCTACTAGACATGCTGAGGAAGGGGACCCTCATTTCACTGTCCCCCTTTACAGCAAAACTTCAAAAGTTTATCTGCATTCCTGTCTGCCATTCCTCTCCTCTGCTCTCTCTCGCCTACACTCCACTCACTTCCACACACAAACACATCCCCATCCCCCACGACCTACCAAATTGGCATGGTCAGGTGACTGATGACCTCCATGTTGCTAAATTGATTGGCCAATTCTCTGTCCTCACCAAACTTGACCCCTCAGCAGTTTTGACACCCCTGAGTTTTCCCTCCTCCTTGAAACTTCTATCTCTGGTCTTCCAGGACACCAGCCCCTCCTGGTTCTCCTCCAACCTCACTGGCTGCTCCTCCTGCTGAGATCTCAGTGTTCAAACACCTTAAGCTAATCTTCATGCCTCTTTTGTATCTGACACTCTTGCTCTGGATGATCTCACTGATTTCATGGCTTTAAATGCCCTCTTGTTAGCCAACCACCCCCAAGCGTGCACCTCCAGCCCAGACTTCTTCCCTAAACTTTACAAGTGTATAACCAGAGGCTGACTCGACATCTCTACCTGGCTACAGACATGGCCAAAATGGGGCCCAACCTCCTCTTGCAAACCTGCTCCTCCCAGTCTTCACACTAAACAGCAACTTAACCTTCCAGTTGCTCAGGCCAGAAGCCTCGGGGCCAGCTTTGCCTCCAAAGCCATCCATCAGCGAACACTGGCAATTCCACCCTCAGAGTGTGGCCCCTTCTCTCCACCTGCTGCTGGCCACTGCCATTCCCATCTGGGCCACTGCAACAGCCCCTAACAGCAGCCCAGCTTCCACACTCGCCCTGACAGTTCAAGCCATCCATCAGCGAACACTGGCAATTCCACCCTCAGAGTGTGGCCCCTTCTCTCCACCTGCTGCTGGCCACTGCCATTCTCATCTGGGCCACTGCAACAGCCCCTAACAGCAGCCCAGCTTCCACACTCGCCCTGACAGTTCTCTACACAGCAACATGGCTCTGCTCACCCCCAATGGCTCGTCTCACTACCAGGGAGTGCGCCAGGTCCCCACAGCACCCTCCCCAGCCCCCATCTCCAGCATTACCTCTGACTCCGCCTCCCACAACCATTCCCCTTCAGCCTCTCTAAACCTCCTCTGCTACGTCTACACCATGGCACATTCCAGCTTCAGGGCCTTTGCTGCTCCTTCTGCAAAAAATACATTTCCTCCAGATTTCCATGTAGCTCAATGCTTTCCTTAAATGGCACCTCCTCAGTGAGGTCTTCCCTAACCACTGTTTTTAAAAACTGCAAACCCTTCTCTTTACCCTTTCCACCACTTTCTAACATGTATTATCTAATTCTGTTCATTGTCTGCCAAGCTCACCATCTGTCCCCTCAAAGGGAAGCTCCATGAGGGCAGGGAGCTTGGCCTGCCTTGCACACAATGCATCCCGGCACGGGGCTGCAGGCCGTGCCCACCTTGCTCCCCAACCAGCAGCTGAGCTGCGCCACCGCCTGGACCTGTGCGCCTGCCCCTCCCATAACCTGCTCAGACTCACAGGCCAAAACCAAGGCCTCCGTGTCCTATGGTGAGTCCTCTCTAAGCCTTGGAAAACCAGGGGTGGCCACTCTGGGCCTGGCCATACCCACCTTGACCGTCTGCTCCCGGATGGCAGGATTGGTGTCTAGGAAGCCATGTACAACATGGGGAAAGATCTGGGAGTTGACTGTTGGCTCATCAAGGTATTGGATGAATTGTTCCATCTGTGGTCCAGAACGGGGCATGAGAACACGGTTATCCCTCCCCCCACCATGGGGCTGCACTTGGCTTGGTTTTTCCCACCTGTCAGGCACTGGCTATCCGGGTCAGCCTCCTGAGCCCCTGCCCATGTATTTGGGCTCAGGACCACGGGGAGGGGTGAGGAGAGGCCGGGAGGGTACTGGGAAGAGCCAAGGACCAGGAGTCAGAAGGCCTGGCTTCTGATCCTGCTTAACTGGACACCTACATCATGTCCTCTTAGAACCTCCACTGTCTCCTCCATAAAAGGAGGTATAACCCCCGCCCTACTCCTCCTGCCACAGTGCTGCGAGGAGGGCTAGTGTGTTGGCAGGTGGAGAGGGAATGGGACCTGGGAGCCATGGTACTTCCTGCTCACAAGGGCCCCACCCTAGATCCCACCAATCCTGTCTGATGTTTCCCGCCACCCTGGGGTTGGCATGAGACTGCATCCCACTCTAGAAGCCTAGAGTGATTGAGCCAGGAGATGGGAGGGGGCGTTTGAGCCCTGCAGACTGGGCAGGCTGGACATTCCCAAAGCTGCCAGTGAGCAGCATGACTAGCTCAACTCCCTGAGAGCCTGGCCTCACTGGGTCCCTCACCTGTGTGTATGTTCAGGGGAGGGTTTCTGGGGTCCCTGTGTAGTCAGGGTGGGGTCTGGGCAGGGCCCTCACCTGCTGCAGGAGGCGGATGCGCATGGCCCGGTCAGTGGATGAGAACATCTTGACCACCACAGGGATGATCTTCTGCTGATACTCCTCAGCACTGAGGAACTTGCCCACCTGTGGGAAGGAGCAGGAAGGGGGGCTCAGCCACATCCACAGGAGTGGGACAACTTCGCTGGGCTCATGGAACTTCTTCAGGCTCCCTGCTGATTTCCCAGGGTGATGGGGTGGTGGCAGAATGGGGTGATGGCAGAGTGGGGAGGGGGAGGCATGTCCTCAGCAGCCCCTCTGCCCAATCCATCTCAGCAGCCCTGCCCTTTATCCTTCTGGGTCAAGGCCTTTTTCAGGAGGCTGACAAAAGTTCTGTGCCCCTCCCCTTGACCAAGTGCCTATACATCACGTGCCTACATAACTTCTGAGGGTTCCCAGCTACACAGGATTTGCTTACTGTCTTCACAGTTTCAGGTGAAAGGGTTCTCCCCAGAGCAGCAGAGTGATGTCAGGTGCCCATGGAAGGGTGGGCTGCAGTTTAAGGAAGGTGGACAATCCAGCCCCCAGAAGTCAGGTGAGCTGAGTGCTGAGTGGTCAGGAGGGAGGCTGGAATAGTAGGGTGGTGGGCAGGTGATCCCCTGGGGGCTGGGAGCCAGGGTGCATAGGTCAGACCAGGAGGCTGTCTCAGGGAAATGGAGAAGGGCTGAGAGATCAGAAGTAATGTGTCTGTGGGAAAAGGATTTTGGAGCCACAGGGTCTCTCCTCCCCAAAAGATGGCTGGTCAGATGGCCCTGGTTGCTGAACCACCAAGATGCTGGCAAGAAGTCTTCCACATGTGAGCTTGAATTTACCCTAACCAGGCTGCCCTGCCCCAGGGCAGTCCCACAGGGCTGTCCACACCCCAGGGCCTTCTCTTTGGCCGTTCAGATGTACCCAGCCAGCTCTCTGGGCCCCATATCTCTTGAAGATCCAGGCCTTCCAGGTATCCCCTCACAGAGGCTCCTGGCCCCACTCACCTTGAAGAGGGGCGTGAGGACAGTGGCCCCGGCATTGCCGAACTCGAAAGCAGTCAGCAGCTGGGGCAACACCTTGTGCCGACAGAAATCCTCAGGGAATGAGTCCAGGCTCTTGCTTAGCTCTTGGAAGAACTTTTGCTTCTCGGCTGGCTCTTTGATCTGGGGGAGTGAGGACAAGACCCAGGGAGGAAATGAGCCTGGTTATGGCCCCTAGCCATGGGCAAGGACAGGGGGCCACCCTCAGCCTAAAGGAGAAGTGAAGCCTGGGCTCTGGAACCCAACTGCCTGGGTTCAAAGCCCAATTCTCCCATTTACTTGCCGTGTGATAGTGGGCAAGTTCCTGTAAAATGGGATAACTCCACTACCTTCCAGGTTGTTCTGAGGATTCAACCAGAAAATCCACATAGCTGCCAGACAGTGCCTGGCACACAGCAGGTGCTCAAGCAGTTAGTGGCTGGTTCTAGTGGGCAAGTTCCTGTAAAATGGGATAACTCCACTACCTTCCAGGTTGTTCTGAGGATTCAACCAGAAAACCCACATAGCTGCCAGACAGTGCCTGGCACACAGCAGGTGCTCAAGCAGTTAGTGGCTGGTTCTCATCTCACCACTTGCCCTGCTGCCAGGTGAACAGCCACTAGGGGGAGGAGGCCCTTTATCATCGTTGCTTCTACCGCTCACAAGCCAAGATAGACCATAACCCCATCGCACAAATGAGGAAACTGAGGCTCGAAGAGGTGAAGAGGCTTATTGGTTCCCCTGCCATCACTGTGCTGGGCACACCTGCAACTCCATGTTGGGTGGAGTTCCTGGCAGGCTGTGGGAAGGGAGGGATTAGGTGTAGTTTACCCCCAGACCTGGTCCTCCCACTGAGCCAGAACAGGCCAGGCTGTCAGCTCCATGATCTCCTTTAGTCCTCTTGACCTCCCTCCAAGGCTAATACCCCCAGCTCACATTTCCTGAGCACAGATTATGTGCTAAAACTTTTACACAGATTATCTTGAATAATCCTCTCCCCAACTTTCCGGTAGGTGCCAATGTAATCCACATTTCACCAACAAGGAAGCTGAGGCACAGAGAGGGCAAGGAGCTTATCCAAAGTCACAGAGCTAAGAAGCAGTCAGGGAAGGCTATGACCCAGCAGTTTGGCACCTCTGCTGTGCTGCACCCTTCAAAGAGATGCTGTCCCTCCCCCATTTACAAAGGAGGCGGCTGAGGGTCAAGGTCAGCAGCCAAGATTGGCTGGGCAGGTATCGTCACCCAGTCCTGTATTCCAAAGTTCCTCTGCCTTCTGCTATAGCCCCACCCCCATAGCTGCCACTTGGCACAGGGGAGATGACCTCTAGCTGGGGACAAGGAGGATCTGGGTGGCCCTTAGGCAGCTCAGTCCAGCGTAGGAGGCAGGTTTGGTTTTCTCTGCAGGGTTTTGGGAGGCCAAGGCCCAGAGAGAGGCTAAACCAAGCCCAAGATCACATACTAAGAAAGTCGCATCTGAGTTTCCTCCACTGCTTCAGCAGACAATGGGAAGAGGGGTCCCTGGGCCATGCTCTCCTGGGAGCTGGCCGGAAACGGCCAATTTCCTATGGGCACATTTTAAGAAGAACAGCCCAGCAGAGCCAGCCATGCGAGGAAAACTCCATGTAACAAAATTCCTGCTGCCCCCACACCACCCAGGAGGCAAGAGGGCTCAGCGTTTCCAACAGCTTCTCCTTCAACATGCAGCTCAGGTTCCCCATCCTCCAGAGGCTATCCTTGTCCCCAGTCTGGGTCAAGATTCCACAGACTCTGTGCCATCAAGGTCCATGAAGTGAGAATCACTCTCCTCCTCAGCTCCTTATTCTCAGCCTCTTCTCTGTGTTCCCCACCACGGCTGGGGTCACAGCAGGTATACAGAACAGAGCCTCCCTCCTTCATCTCCTACAACAACCCTGTGGGCCAGCAGGTACCCTGATTCTCCCCATTGCACAGATGTGGAAACTGAGGTTCAGAGGTAAAGCAGAGAGCTCCCTCCTCACCATCTTTCCATTTGCCATCCCTCTGCCAGGAACACTCTTCCCCCAGTTACCAACTCTATGGCTCCTACCTTCATGTCCTTCAGGTCCCAGCTCAGATGTCACCCTTCGCAGTGCCCTCCCCTAACATACCCCCTGCGACTCCTGGGTATTTTACTTTCCTAACTTACCCAGGGAGCACAAGTTTTCTCATTCATGTTTTCTGTTTATGTTTTCTGTCTCTCTTCCCTAACAAGAATTCCCAAGGGTGGGGACCTGGCCTGCTTACTCCTTGCTAGATCCTTGAGGGCAGGGATCTAGGTCTGACTCTCTTTCCTCCTCATCCTGCTGCCTACCCCACCCAGCACAGGGCGTTGGGCACATCGGGGACCAGAGCCAGATTGTGCATGTGGAGTTCCTGGAATAACAGGAGTGGTCACTAAGCACCCACTGCGTGCTGGTGCACTTGACCTCACTGACTCGTCACCATGCTCCTTCGGAGTAGGTACTATTATATTATTAGATCTGAGCTTCGGCCAAGGGAAGTCACAAGGTAAGAGTTGTAGCAAGTTTTGAGCCCAGATACCCCTAACTCCATAGTCCGTGCTTGTCTCTAGAGGGACCAATTGTGACAGACCCAGAAAAGTAGGGTGGGGGGCAGGGGTGAGGAACGTAGGACCAAAGCCCAGGGTGTGTGGAGCGGGGGCTCACCTGAATCTCTTCCAGGAAGAGGTTGGTCTCCACAAAGCGATTGTTCATGAAACCGCCGGGTGCCCGGCAGTTCTGCAGGAAGTGGGCCGGGTTGGGACGCACCCTGGGATTGGCTCCCACCAGCTCACAGTAATGGGGCACCAGTGATTTGGGGATCTGTGGAGGAAGGGTCAGTGTCAGGGCAGGGGTGGCTGGCTGGCAGTGAGGAGCTGAAGCGGGGCAGACAGCCAGGGGCGGGATACTTACCTTCCCTGGGTTGCGCAGGGCAGCCGCCCGAGGCAGAGGCCCATTGAAGACTTCCCAGATGAGGCAGCCCAAGCGCCACATGTCTGCTGACCTGTGGTGATCCAGAGCTGCTCAGGGCCACACCACCCCCAGCACAGGCTTCAAAACTGCCTTGGGCACCAGACACCCACTGCATGGTAGGTCCTGGCTGTGTCCCTCAACTGACCCATCAGCCCCAAGAAGTGGACATCTACTCTAGGTCACAGAGCTTTCAAATTTAGAACCATCCAACCCCAAAGCCTGTGTCCATCCTGCCCTACCACCCTGAGGACACTGGGAGCAAAGGAGTGGGCCCCACTCCCAGGACCCTGGTTCCTTCCCCAGTGGGGCAGCAGGGTAGAGGGAAATGCCAACTAGTGTAGGGGTCCCAAGGCTGCAGGGGCCTCCAGAACAAGGCAGGTTTGGGCATGCTGTCCCTGGTCACCCACCACTTCTCTTTGACCACTCTGCTACTGCCATCAGCCAACTCCGGGGGGTCATACTGCTCAAGCTCAGGGACCCCCTTGTGGGGGGGTCCCCCGCCATTGCCCTGGGATGAGTACATGTAGTCCAGGCCCCCAAGCTTCCACTCGCCAGCTCGGTCCACAAACACAGCGGCCATGCAGACATTGTTGTGGATGAGGCTGCAGTCGTTGACCAGGAAGCTGAGGGCTTTCTGGGGGCAGAAGAAGCCATCATGCCTCAGTACCTGCAGCCCCCCATCCCTGCTCTCATCACCACTGCCCCCCACCTCACCACGATCTGGTGTAGCCCCCAGGAGATCTCCAACTCCTTCAGGCCACCAGCCTCCACTCGCGATTTGAGGTACATTCCCAGCGGGGTCACAGCCTCTGTCACTACGTGGAAGCATTTTTCTGTCTGGGGAAGAGGACAGAGGGGTATCAGGACAGGATGTGGGGAGAGGAAGGGGACATGAGAGACATGCTGGAGAGAGAGATGGAGAAAACCAGAGCTGGGGGTGTTTAGGCACTAGAGGTGAAACTGAGGGAAAGACCAGGAGAGAGTGAGGGGCAGAGATGGGCAGACAGGGCAGCAGGTACCTCCAGCCCATCAATGTAAGCCAGGATGTTGGGGTGCCGGAGAGTTTTGAGGCGCTTGAAGGCAGCTTTGGCCACCTGGGTCTGCTCTTCGGCGCCGGGCTTCACATCATACACGAAGATGGACACCGGGCTGCCTGTGGCCTGGGGGAGGAGAGAGGGGCCTTAAGGGGTGGGGGTCGGGCTGCCCACTCCGCTAGACCTGGGTCTCACCAGCTCCGAGGGGGTCCCCAGAGCCATTTTGTGGCCAGAAAATAAGGACCGCCGGCCAGGTCGCTGGCCAGGTCAGCCCTTAGGGACTTAGCCGGGCCCACGTGACCCGGCCCCGTCCGTCCGTCTGTCCCTCGGTCCTTCCCCCCGCCACGTCGGCACTACCGGTCCCCATCCTCGGCCCGTTGTCCCGGAGGCTCCGCCGCCACGTCAGGCCGGGCGCTACGCGGCGGGGCCGGCGGCGCGAACTAAGCGAGGCCGAGGTCGGCAGCGGCCTGGACCGTGGAGCCGCACTCACCTTCTTACGGCCGCGGTGCAGGGACCAGGGCCCGGGCGGGCCGCCCTCGGGGAGCTCCGGACTGAGCTCGTACGGGAAGTCGCGGACTGGGTCCCGGGAAAAGAACCACATCCTCCCCGTCGCCGCCCCGGCCTCGGGCGCCTCGGCTCCGGGTCNGGTTCGGCTCGCTGCTCGCCCGGCGCCGCCGGTTACCAGCTGCTCGGCCCTGGCAGGTCACCCAAACTTTCCCAGGCTTTGCGTCCTTATATCTAACGGGGGGTGGTAGTAGAGTCCATCTCTCAGTGTTATTGTAAGGATGAGTGCTTGGCAAGGGACAGACGGATGGGGCAGCCGGGACAAGGAAATGGAGACACCGAAGAGGAAGTCCACTGACAGACCAACATGAGGGGTGCAGTGAGGGGTGAAATAGAAACAGGACCTCACAGGTACCAGGGACCCTCCTGGCCCATATGTGGTGGGTGTGGAAGCAGAGTCTG